>NC_069505.1:499970249-500117590 GCF_027579735.1 Bombina bombina
CTAGCAAAATTATTTAAAAGTTTTTTGTTTAAATTTACAATAATGTTAAGCAGATATGAGTGATGGCTGGCACAGCAATTAACCACAGTATATGCTGTGTGAGACTTACACACAGGCCTGATAGAAAATGAAATTAGATTACACTAACAAAATTATTTAAAAAGTTTTTTGTTTAAATTTACACTAATGATTGTTAATCAGATATCAGTGGTGGCAGAGAGCAATTAACCACAGTATATGCTGTGTGAGCCTGACACACATGCCTGATAGAAAATGAAATTAGATTACACTAGCAAAATGATTTAAAAGTTTTTTTGTTTAAATTTACACTAATGTTAAGCAGATATGAGTGGTGGCTGGCACAGCAATTAACCACAGTATATGCTGTGTGAGCCTGACACACAGGCCTGATAGAAAATGAAATTAGATAACACTAGCAAAATGATTTAAAAGTTTTTTTTTTAATTTTACACTAATGATTGTTAAGCAGATATCAGTGGTGGCACAGAAAAATTAACCACAGTATATGCTATGTGAGCATGACACACAGGCCTGATAGAAAATGAAATTAGATTACACTAGCAAAATGATGTAAAAGTTTTTTTTTTTAATTTACAATAATGTTAAGTAGATATCAGTGGTGTCAGAGAGCAATTAACCACAGTATATGCTGTGTGAGCCTGACACACAGGCCTGATAGAAAATGAAATTAGATAACACTAGCAAAATGATTTAAAAGTTTTTTTGTTTAAATTTACAATAATGATTGTTAAGCAGATATCAGTGGTGGCACAGAAAAATTAACCACAGTATATGCTATGTGAGTATGACACACAGGCCTGATAGAAAATGAAATTAGATTACACTAGCAAAATGATTTAAAAGTTTTGTTTTTTTTAATTTACAATAATGTTAAGCAGATATGAGTGGTGGCTGGCACAGCAATTAACCACGGTATATGCTGTGTGAGCCTGACACACAGGCCTGATAGAAAATGAAATTAGATAACACTAGCAAAATGATTTAAAAGTTTTTTTTTTTAATTTTACACTAATGATTGTTTAGCAGATATCAGTGGTGGCACAGAGCAATTAACCACAGTCTGACACACAGGCCTGATAGAAAATAAAATTAGATTACACTAGCAAAATGATTTAAAAGTTTTTTTGTTTAAATTTACAATAATGATTGTTAAGCAGATATCAGTGGTGGCACAGAAAAATTAACCACAGTATATGCTATGTGAGCATGACACACAGGCCTGATAGAAAATGAAATTAGATTACACTAGCAAAATGATTTAAAATTTATTTATTTTTTATTTACAATAATGTTAAGCAGATATGAGTGGTGGCTGGCACAGCAATTAACCACAGTATATGCTGTGTGAGCCTGACACACAGGCCTGATAGAAAATGAAATTAGATAACACTAGCAAAATGATTTAAAAGTTTTTTTTTTTTAATTTTACACTAATGATTGTTAAGCAGATATCAGTGGTGGCACAGAGCAATTAACCACAGTCTATGCTGTGTGAGCCTGACACACAAGCCTGATAGAAAATGAAATTAGATTACACTAGCAAAATTATTGAAAAGTTTTTTGTTTAAATTTACAATAATGTTAAGCAGATATGAGTGGTGGCTGGCACAGCAATTAACCACAGTATATGCTGTGTGAGACTTACACACAGGCCTGATAGAAAATGAAATTAGATTACACTAGCAAAATGATTTAAAAGTTTTTTTGTTTAAATTTACAATAATGATTGTTAAGCAGATATCAGTGGTGGCACAGAAAAATTAACCACAGTATATGCTATGTGAGCATGACACACAGGCCTGATAGAAAATGAAATTAGATTACACTAGCAAAATGATGTAAAAGTTTTTTTTTTAAATTTACAATAATGTTAAGTAGATATCAGTGGTGGCAGAGAGCAATTAACCACAGTATATGCTGTGTGAGCCTGACAAACAGGCCTGATAGAAAATGAAATTAGATTACACTAGCAAAATCATTTCAAAGTTTTTTTTTTTAATTTTACACTAATGATTGTTAAGCATATATCAGTGGTGGCACAGAGCAATTCACCACAGTCTATGCTGTGTGAGCCTGACACACAGGCCTGATAGAAAATAAAATTAGATTACACTAGCAAAATGATGTAAAAGTTTTTTTTTTTTAAATTACAATAATGTTAAGCAGATATGAGTGGTGGCTGGCACAGCAATTAACCACGGTATATGCTGTGTGAGCCTGACACACAGGCCTGATAGAAAATGAAATTAGATAACACTAGCAAAATGATTTAAAAGTTTTTTTTTTTAATTTTACACTAATGATTGTTAAGCATATATCAGTGGTGGCACAGAGCAATTAACCACAGTCTATGCTGTGTGAGCCTGACACACAGGCCTGATAGAAAATAAAATTAGATTAAACTAGCAAAATTATTTAAACGTTTTTTTGTTTAAATTTACAATAATGATTGTTAAGCAGATATCAGTGGTGGCACAGAAAAATTAACCACAGTATATGCTATGTGAGCATGACACACAGGCCTGATAGAAAATGAAATTAGATTACACTAGCAAAATGATTTAAATTTTTTTTTTTTTTAATTTACAATAATGTTAAGCAGATATGAGTGGTGGCTGGCACAGCAATTAACCACAGTATATGCTGTGTGAGCCTGACACACAGGCCTGATAGAAAATGAAATTAGATAACACTAGCAAAATGATTTAAAAGTTTTTTTTTTAATTTTACACTAATGATTGTTAAGCAGATATCAGTGGTGGCGCAGAGCAATTAACCACAGTCTATGCTGTGTGAGCCTGACACACAGGCCTGATAGAAAATGAAATTAGATTACACTAGCAAAATGATTTAAAAGTTTTTTTAAAAAAAATTACAATAATGTTAAGCCGATATGAGTGGTGGTTGGCACAGAAATTAACCACAGTATATGCTGTGTGAGACTTACACACAGGCCTGATAGAAAATGAAATTAGATTACACTAGCAAAATTATTTAAAAGTTTTTTGTTTAAATTTACAATAATGTTAAGCAGATATGAGTGATGGCTGGCACAGCAATTAACCACAGTATATGCTGTGTGAGACTTACACACAGGCCTGATAGAAAATGAAATTAGATTACACTAACAAAATTATTTAAAAAGTTTTTTGTTTAAATTTACACTAATGATTGTTAATCAGATATCAGTGGTGGCAGAGAGCAATTAACCACAGTATATGCTGTGTGAGCCTGACACACATGCCTGATAGAAAATGAAATTAGATTACACTAGCAAAATGATTTAAAAGTTTTTTTGTTTAAATTTACACTAATGTTAAGCTGATATGAGTGGTGGCTGGCACAGCAATTAACCACAGTATATGCTGTGTGAGCCTGACACACAGGCCTGATAGAAAATGAAATTAGATAACACTAGCAAAATGATTTAAAAGTTTTTTTTTTAATTTTACACTAATGATTGTTAAGCAGATATCAGTGGTGGCACAGAAAAATTAACCACAGTATATGCTATGTGAGCATGACACACAGGCCTGATAGAAAATGAAATTAGATTACACTAGCAAAATGATTTAATTTTTTTAAAAAAATTACAATAATGTTAATCAGATATGAGTGGTGGCTGGCACAGCAATTAACCACTGTATATGCTGTGTAAGCCTGACACACAGGCCTGATAGAAAATGAAATTAGATTACACTAGCAAAATGATTTAAAAGTTTTTTGTTTAAATTTACACTAATGTTAAGCAGATATGAGTGGTGGCTGGCACAGAGCAATTAACCACAGTATATGCTGTGTGAGCCTGAGACACAGGCCTGATAGAAAATGAAATTAGATTACACTAGCAAAATGATTTAATTTTTTTTTTAAATTTACAATGATGTTAAGCAGATATGAGTGGTGGCTGGCACAGCAATTAACCACAGTATATGCTGTGTAAGCCTGACACACAGGCCTGATAGAAAATGAAATTAGATTACACTAGCAAAATGATTTAAAAGGTTTTTTTTTTAAATTTACAATAATGTTAAGCAGATATGAGTGGTGGCTGGCACAGAGCAATTAACCACAGTATATGCTGTGTGAGCCTGAGACACAGGCCTGATAGAAAATGAAATTAGATTACACTAGCAAAATTATTTAAAAAGTTTTTTGTTTAAATTTACACTAATGATTGTTAAGCAGATATCAGTGGTGGCAGAGAGCAATTAACCACAGTATATGCTGTGTGAGCCTGACACACAGGCCTGATAGAAAATTAAATTAGATTACACTAGCAAAATGATTTAAAAGTTTTTTTGTTTAAATTTACACTAATGTTAAGCTGATATGAGTGGTGGCTGGCACAGAGCAATTAACCACAGTATATGCTGTGTGAGCCTGAGACACAGGCCTGATAGAAAATGAAATTAGATTACACTAGCAAAATGATTTAATTTTTTAAAAAAAATTACAATAATGTTAAGCAGATATGAGTGGTGGCTGGCCCAGCAATTAACCACTGTATATGCTGTGTAAGCCTGACACACAGGCCTGATAGAAAATGAAACTAGATTACACTAGCAAAATGATTTAAATTTTTTTGTTTAAATTTACACTAATGTTAAGCAGATATGAGTGGTGGCTGGCACAGAGCAATTAACCACGGTATATGCTGTGTGAGCCTGAGACACAGGCCTGATAGAAAATGAAATTAGATTACACTAGCAAAAAAAATTTAAAGTTTTTTTTTAAATTTAAAATAATGTTAAGCAGATATGAGAGGTGGCTGGCACAGCAATTAACAACAGTATATGCTGTTTAAGCCTGACACACAGGCCTGATAGAAAATGAAATTAGATTACACTAGCAAAATGATTTAAACGTTTTTTTTTTTTTAAAATGTACACTAATGTTAAGCAGATATGAGTGGTGGCTGGCACAGAGCAATTAACCACAGTATATGCTGTGTGAGCCTGAGACACAGGCCTGATAGAAAATGAAATTAGATTACACTAGCAAAATGATTTAATTTTTTTTTTTTAAATTTATAATGATGTTAAGCAGATATGAGTGGTGGCTGGCACAGCAATTAACCACAGTATATGCTGTGTAAGCCTGACACACAGGCCTGATAGAAAATGAAATTAGATTACACTAGCAAAATGATTTAAAAGGTTTTTTTTTAAATTTGCAATAATGTTAAGCAGATATGAGTGGTGGCTGGCACAGAGCAATTAACCACAGTATATGCTGTGTGAGCCTGAGACACAGGCCTGATAGAAAATGAAATTAGATTACACTAGCAAAATGATTTAAAAGTTTTTTTTTAAAAATGTACAATAATGTTAAGCAGATATGAGTGGTGGCTGGCACAGCAATTAACCACAGTATATGCTGTTTAAGCCTTACACACAGGCCTGATAGAAAATTAAATTAGATTACACTAGCAAAATGATTTAAAAGTTTTTTTGTTTAAATTTACACTAATGTTAAGCAGATATCAGTGGTGGCAGAGAGCAATTAACCACAGTATATGCTGTGTGAGACTGACACACAGGCCTGATAGAAAATGAAATTAAATTACACTAGCAAAATGATTTAAAAGTTTTTTTGTTTAAATTTACCATAATGATTGTTAAGCAGTATCAGTGGTGGCACAGAAAAATTAACCACAGTATATGCTATGTGAGCATGACACACAGGCCTGATAGAAAATGAAATTAGATTACACTAGCAAAATGATTTAAAAGGTTTTTTTTTAAAATTTACACTAATGATTGTTAAGTAGATATCAGTGGTGGCACAGAGCAATTAACCACAGTCTATGCTGTGTGAGCCTGACACACAGGCCTGATAGAAAATGAAATTAGATTACACTAGCAAAATGATTTAAAAGTTTTTTTTTTTAATTTACAATAATGTTAAGCAGATATGAGTGGTGGCTGGCACAGAATTTAACCACAGTATATGCTGTGTGAGACGTACACACAGGCCTGATAGAAAATGAAATTAGATTACACTAGCAAAATGATTTAAAAGTTTTTTGTTTAAATTTATAATAGTGTTAAGCAGCTATGAGTGGTGGCTGGCACAGCAATTAACCACAGTATATGCTGTGTGAGACTGAAACACAGGCCTGATAGAAAATGAAATTAGATTACACTAGCAAAATGATGTAAAAGTTTTTTTGTTTAAATTTACACTAATGATTGTTAAGCAGATATCAATGGTGGCACAGAGCAATTAACCACAGTATATGCTGTGTAAGCCTGACACACAGGCCTGATAGAAAATGAAATTAGATTACACTAGCAAAATGATTTAAAAGTTTTTTTTTTTTAATTTACAATAATGTTAAGCAGATATGAGTGGTGGCTGGCACAACAATTAACCACAGTATATGCTGTGTGAGCCTGACACACAGGCCTGATAGAAAATGAAATTAGATTACACTAGCAAAATGATTTAAAAAGTTTTTTGTTTAAATTTACACTAATGATTGTTAATCAGATATCAGTGGTGGCAGAGAGCAATTAACCACAGTATATGCTGTGTGAGCCTGACACACATGCCTGATAGAAAATGAAATTAGATTACACTAGCAAAATGATTTAAAAGTTTTTTTGTTTAAATTTACACTAATGTTAAGCTGATATGAGTGGTGGCTGGCACAGCAATTAACCACAGTATATGCTGTGTGAGCCTGACACACAGGCCTGATAGAAAATGAAATTAGATAACACTAGCAAAATTATTTAAAAGTTTTTTTTTTAATTTTACACTAATGATTGTTAAGCAGATATCAGTGGTGGCACAGAAAAATTAACCACAGTATATGCTATGTGAGCATGACACACAGGCCTGATAGAAAATGAAATTAGATTACACTAGCAAAATGATTTAATTTTTTTTAAAAAATTACAATAATGTTAAGCAGATATGAGTGGTGGCTGGCACAGCAATTAACCACTGTATATGCTGTGTAAGCCTGACACACAGGCCTGATAGAAAATGAAATTAGATTACACTAGCAAAATGATTTAAAAGTTTTTTGTTTAAATTTACACTAATGTTAAGCAGATATGAGTGGTGGCTGGCACAGAGCAATTAACCACAGTATATGCTGTGTGAGCCTGAGACACAGGCCTGATAGAAAATGAAATTAGATTACACTAGCAAAAAAAATTTAAAGTTTTTTTTTAAATTTAAAATAATGTTAAGCAGATATGAGAGGTGGCTGGCACAGCAATTAACCACAGTATATGCTGTTTAAGCCTGACACACAGGCCTGATAGAAAATGAAATTAGATTACACTAGCAAAATGATTTAAACGTTTTTTTTTTTTTAAAATTTACACTAATGTTAAGCAGATATGAGTGGTGGCTGGCACAGAGCAATTAACCACAGTATATGCTGTGTGAGCCTGAGACACAGGCCTGATAGAAAATGAAATTAGATTACACTAGCAAAATGATTTAATTTTTTTTTTAAATTTACAATGATGTTAAGCAGATATGAGTGGTGGCTGGCACAGCAATTAACCACAGTATATGCTGTGTAAGCCTGACACACAGGCCTGATAGAAAATGAAATTAGATTACACTAGCAAAATGATTTAAAAGGTTTTTTTTTTAAATTTACAATAATGTTAAGCAGATATGAGTGGTGGCTGGCACAGAGCAATTAACCACAGTATATGCTGTGTGAGCCTGAGACACAAGCCTGATAGAAAATGAAATTAGATTACACTAGCAAAATTATTTAAAAAGTTTTTTGTTTAAATTTACACTAATGATTGTTAAGCAGATATCAGTGGTGGCAGAGAGCAATGAACCACAGTATATGCTGTGTGAGCCTGACACACAGGCCTGATAGAAAATTAAATTAGATTACACTAGCAAAATGATTTAAAAGTTTTTTTGTTTAAATTTACACTAATGTTAAGCTGATATGAGTGGTGGCTGGCACAGAGCAATTAACCACAGTATATGCTGTGTGAGCCTGAGACACAGGCCTGATAGAAAATGAAATTAGATTACACTAGCAAAATGATTTAATTTTTTAAAAAAAATTACAATAATGTTAAGCAGATATGAGTGGTGGCTGGCCCAGCAATTAACCACTGTATATGCTGTGTAAGCCTGACACACAGGCCTGATAGAAAATGAAACTAGATTACACTAGCAAAATGATTTAAAAGTTTTTTGTTTAAATTTACACTAATGTTAAGCAGATATGAGTGGTGGCTGGCACAGAGCAATTAACCACGGTATATGCTGTGTGAGCCTGAGACACAGGCCTGATAGAAAATGAAATTAGATTACACTAGCAAAAAAAATTTAAAGTTTTTTTTTAAATTTAAAATAATGTTAAGCAGATATGAGAGGTGGCTGGCACAGCAATTAACAACAGTATATGCTGTTTAAGCCTGACACACAGGCCTGATAGAAAATGAAATTAGATTACACTAGCAAAATGATTTAAACGTTGTTTTTTTTTTAAATTTACACTAATGTTAAGCAGATATGAGTGGTGGCTGGCACAGAGCAATTAACCACAGTATATGCTGTGTGAGCCTGAGACACAGGCCTGATAGAAAATGAAATTAGATTACACTAGCAAAATGATTTAATTTTTTTTTTTAAATTTATAATGATGTTAAGCAGATATGAGTGGTGGCTGGCACAGCAATTAACCACAGTATATGCTGTGTAAGCCTGACACACAGGCCTGATAGAAAATGAAATTAGATTACACTAGCAAAATGATTTAAAAGGTTTTTTTTTTAAATTTGCAATAATGTTAAGCAGATATGAGTGGTGGCTGGCACAGAGCAATTAACCACAGTATATGCTGTGTGAGCCTGAGACACAGGCCTGATAGAAAATGAAATTAGATTACACTAGCAAAATGATTTAAAAGTTTTTTTTAAAAAATTTACAATAATGTTAAGCAGATATGAGTGGTGGCTGGCACAGCAATTAACCACAGTATATGCTGTTTAAGCCTTACACACAGGCCTGATAGAAAATTAAATTAGATTACACTAGCAAAATGATTTAAAAGTTTTTTTGTTTAAATTTACACTAATGTTAAGCAGATATCAGTGGTGGCAGAGAGCAATTAACCACAGTATATGCTGTGTGAGACTGACACACAGGCCTGATAGAAAATGAAATTAAATTACACTAGCAAAATGATTTAAAAGTTTTTTTGTTTAAATTTACCATAATGATTGTTAAGCAGTATCAGTGGTGGCACAGAAAAATTAACCACAGTATATGCTATGTGAGCATGACACACAGGCCTGATAGAAAATGAAATTAGATTACACTAGCAAAATGATTTAAAAGGTTTTTTTTTTAAAATTTACACTAATGATTGTTAAGTAGATATCAGTGGTGGCACAGAGCAATTAACCACAGTCTATGCTGTGTGAGCCTGACACACAGGCCTGATAGAAAATGAAATTAGATTACACTAGCAAAATGATTTAAAAGTTTTTTTGTTTAAATTTACAATAGTGTTAAGCAGATATGAGTGGTGGCTGGCACAGCAATTAACCACAGTATATGCTGTGTGAGACTGACACACAGGCCTGATAGAAAATGAAATTAGATTACACTAGCAAAATGATTTAAAAGTTTTTTTGTTTAAATTTACACTAATGATTGTTAAGCAGATATCAGTGGTGGCACAGAGCAATTAACCACAGTATATGCTGTGTGAGCCTGACACACAGGCCTGATAGAAAATGAAATTAGATTACACTAGCAAAATGATTTAATAGTTTTTTAGTTTAAATTTACACTAATGTTAAGCAGATATGAGTGGTGGCTGGCACAGAGCAATTAACCACAGTATATGCTGTGTGAGCCTGAGACACAGGCCTGATAGAAAATGAAATTAGATTACACTAGCAAAATGATTTAATTTTTTTTTTAATTTACAGTAATGTTAAGCAGATATGAGTGGTGGCTGGCACAGTAATTAACCACAGTATATGCTGTGTAAGCCTGACACACAGACCTGATAGAAAATGAAATTAGATTACACTAGCAAAATGATTTAAAAGTTTTTTTTTTTAAATTTACAATAATGTTAAGCAGATATGAGTGGTGTCTGGCACAGAGCAATTAACCACAGTATATGCTGTGTGAGCCTGAGACACAGGCCTGATAGAAAATGAAATTAGATTACACTAGCAAAATGATTTAAAAGTTTTTTTGTTTAAATTTACACTAATGTTAAGCAGATATGAGTGGTGGCTGGCATAGAGCAATTAACCACAGTATATGCTGTGTAAGCCTGACACACAGGCCTGGTAGAAAATGAAATTAGATTACACTAGCAAAATGATTTAAAAGTTTTTTTGTTTAACTTTACACTAATGTTAAGCAGATATGAGTGGTGGCTGGCACAGAGCACTTAACCACAGTATATGCTGTGTGAGCCTGAGACACAGGCCTGATAGAAAATGAAATTAGATTACACTAGCAAAATGATTTTTTTTTTTTTTAAATTTACAATAATGTTAAGCAAATATGAGTGGTGGCTGGCACAGCAATTAACCACAGTATATGCTGTGTAAGCCCGACACACAGGCCTGATAGAAAATGAAATTAGATTACACTAGCAAAATGATTTAAAAGTTTTTTGTTTAAATTTACACTAATGATTGTTAAGCAGATATCAGTGGTGGCACAGAGCAATTAACCACAGTCTATGCTGTGTGAGCCTGACACACAGGCCTGATAGAAAATGAAATTAGATTACACTAGCAAAATGATTTAAAAGTTTTTTTTTTTAATTTACAATAATGTTAAGCAGATATGAGTGGTGGCTGGCACAGAAATTAACCACAGTATATGCTGTGTGAGACGTACACACAGGCCTGATAGAAAATGAAATTAGATTACACTAGCAAAATGATTTAAAAGTTTTTTTGTTTAAATTTACAATAGTGTTAAGCAGCTATGAGTGGTGGCTGGCACAGCAATTAACCACAGTATATGCTGTGTGAGACTGACACACAGGCCTGATAGAAAATGAAATTAGATTACACTAGCAAAATGATTTAAAAGTTTTTTTGTTTAAATTTACACTAATGATTGTTAAGCAGATATCAGTGGTGGCACAGAGCAATTAACCACAGTATATGCTGTGTAAGCCTGACACACAGGCCTGATAGAAAATGAAATTAGATTACACTAGCAAAATGATTTAAAAGTTTTTTTTTTTTAATTTACAATAATGTTAAGCTGATATGAGTGGTGGCTGGCACAGCAATTAACCACAGTCTATGCTGTGTGAGCCTGACACACAGGCCTGATAGAAAATGAAATTAGATTACACTAGCAAAATGATTTAAAAAGTTTTTTGTTTAAATTTACACTAATGATTGTTAAGCAGATATCAGTGGTGGCACAGAGCAATTAACCACAGTATATGCTGTGTGAGCCTGACACACAGGCCTGATAGAAAATGAAATTAGATTACACTAGCAAAATGATTTAATAGTTTTTTAGTTTAAATTTACACTAATGTTAAGCAGATATGAGTGGTGGCTGGCACAGAGCAATTAACCACAGTATATGCTGTGTGAGCCTGAGACACAGGCCTGATAGAAAATGAAATTAGATTACACTAGCAAAATGATTTAATTTTTTTTTTTAATTTACAGTAATGTTAAGCAGATATGAGTGGTGGCTGGCACAGTAATTAACCACAGTATATGCTGTGTAAGCCTGACACACAGACCTGATAGAAAATGAAATTAGATTACACTAGCAAAATGATTTAAAAGTTTTTTTTTTTAAATTTACAATAATGTTAAGCAGATATGAGTGGTGTCTGGCACAGAGGAATTAACCACAGTATATGCTGTGTGAGCCTGACACACAGGCCTGGTAGAAAATGAAATTAGATTACACTAGCAAAATGATTTAAAAGTTTTTTTGTTTAACTTTACACTAATGTTAAGCAGATATGAGTGGTGGCTGGCACAGAGCACTTAACCACAGTATATGCTGTGTGAGCCTGAGACACAGGCCTGATAGAAAATGAAATTAGATTACACTAGCAAAATGATTTTTTTTTTTTAAATTTACAATAATGTTAAGCAAATATGAGTGGTGGCTGGCACAGCAATTAACCACAGTATATGCTGTGTAAGCCCGACACACAGGCCTGATAGAAAATGAAATTAGATTACACTAGCAAAATGATTTAAAAGTTTTTTTTTTTAAATTTACAATAATGTTAAGCAGATATGAATGGTGGCTGGCACAGAGCAATTAACCACAGTATATGCTGTGTGAGCCTGAGACACAGGCCTGATAGAAAATGAAATTAGATTACACTAGCAAAATGATTTAAAAGTTTTTTTGTTTAAATTTACACTAATGTTAAGCAGATATGAGTGGTGGCTGGCACAGAGCAATTAACCACAGTATATGCTGTGTAAGCCTGACACACAGGCCTGATAGAAAATGAAATTAGGTTACACTAGCAAAATGATTTAAAAGTTTTTTTTTAAAATTTACAATAATGTTAAGCAGATATGAGTGGTGGCTGGCACAGAGCAATTAACCACAGTATATGCTGTGTGAGCCTTACACACAGGCCTGATAGAAAATGAAATTAGATTACACTAGCAAAAAAAATTTAAAGTTTTTTTTTTAAATTTACAATAATGTTAAGCAGATATGAGTGGTGGCTGGCACAGCAATTAACCACAGTATATGCTGTTTAAGCCTGACACACAGGCCTGATAGAAAATGAAATTAGATTACACTAGCAAAATGATTTAAAAGTTTTTTTGTTTAAATTTACACTAATGTTAAGCAGATATCAGTGGTGGCACTAATCACAGTATATGCTGTGAGCCTCACACACAGGCTGAAGCCAGGCAAATGCAAATACAAAAAAAAAAACAACTGAAGTTCGAGCCCTAAAAATGGCTTTTTTGGCTGAAGTTCTAGCCCTAAAAAGGGATTTTTGGGGTGCTGTCCTTACAACAGAGATTAGATGAGTCCTTCAGGACTGTAGTGGACACTAAATACACTAGCCTAGCTATCTATTTCCCTATAATATTAGCAGCAGCAGCACTAAACCTCCTCTCACTAAGAAAGCAGGATCGTAATGAATCTAAAATGGCTGCTGCCCAGGAGCTGGGAGGGTCTGTGTGGGAGTGTCTGCTGCTGATTGGCTCAAATGTGTTTGAAGGCTGTGAGATACAGGGTCAAAGTTTCCTCAATGATGACGATCGAATAGGGGGCGGATCGAACATCGCATATGTTTGCCCGCAGCGGCAAACACGAACAAGCTATCGGCTAGATTTAGAGTTTTGTCGGTAAGGACCCGCGTAGCTAACGCCAGCTTTTTTCTGGCCGCACCATAAAAATAACTCTGGTATTGAGAGTCCACATAAAGGCTGCGTTAGCCTCCAAAAAAGGAGCGTAGAGCATATTTAATGCAGCTTCAACTCTCGATACCAGAGTTGCTTACGGACGCGGCCAGCCTAAAAAACGTGCTCGTACACGATTCCCCCATAGGAAACAATGGGGCTGTTTGAGCTGAAAAAAAACCTAACACCTGCAAAAAAGCCGCGTTCAGCTCCTAACACAGCCCCATTGTTTGCTATGCGTAAACACTTCCTACGTCTGCACCTAACACTCTAAAATGTACCCGAGTCTAAACACCCCTAACCTTACACTTATTAACCCCTAATCTGCCGCCCCCGCTATCGCTGACCCCTGCATATTATTTTTAACCCCTGATCTGCCGCTCCGTAAACCGCCGCTACTTACATTATCCTTATGTACCCCTAATCTGCTGCCCCTAACACCGCCGACCCCTATATTATATTTATTAACCCCTAATCTGCCCCCCACAACGTCGCCTCCACCTGCCTACACTTATTAACCCCTAATCTGCCGAGCGGACCGCACCGCTACTATAATAAAGTTATTAACCCCTAATCCGCCTCACTAACCCTATAATAAATAGTATTAACCCCTAATCTGCCCTCCCTAACATCGCCGACACCTAACTTCAATTATTAACCTCTAATCTGCCGAACGGAGCTCACCGCTATTCTAATAAATGGATTAACCCCTAAAGCTAAGTCTAACCCTAACACTAACACCCCCCTAAATTAAATATAATTTTAATCTAACGAAATTAATTAACTCTTATTAAATAAATTATTCCTATTTAAAGCTAAATACTTACCTGTAAAATAAATCCTAATATAGCTACAATATAAATTATAATTACATTGTAGCTATTTTAAGATTAATATTTATTTTACAGGCAACTTTGTAATTATTTTAACCAGGTACAATAGCTATTAAATAGTTAAGAACTATTTAATAGCTAAAATAGTTAAAATAATTACAAAATTACCTGTAAAATAAATCCTAACCTAAGTTACAATTAAACCTAACACTATACTATCATTAAATTAATTAAATAAAATACCTACAATTACCTACAATTAAACCTAACACTACACTATCAATACATTAATTAAATACAATATCTACAAATAACTACAATGAAATAAACTAACTAAAGTACAAAAAATAAAAAAGAACTAAGTTACAAAAAATAAAAAAATATTTACAAACATAAGAAAAATATTACAACAATTTTAAACTAATTACACCTACTCTAAGCCCCCTAATAAAATAACAAAGACCCCCAAAATAAAAAATGCCCTACCCTATTCTAAATTACTAAAGTTCAAAGCTCTTTTACCTTACCAGCCCTGAACAGGGCCCTTTGCGGGGCATGCCCCAAGAAGTTCAGCTCTTTTGCCTGTAAAAAAAAACATACAATACCCCCCCCAACATTACAACCCACCACCCACATACCCCTAATCTAACCCAAACCCCCCTTAAATAAACCTAACACTAAGCCCCTGAAGATCATCCTACCTTGTCTTCACCTCACCAGGTATCACCGATCCGTCCTGGCTCCAAAATCTTCATCCAACCCAAGCGGGGGCTGGCGATCCATCATCCGGTGGCTGAAGAGGTCCAGAAGAGGCTCCAAAGTCTTCATCCTATCCGGGAAGAAGAGGTGATCCGGACCGGCAACCATCTTGATCCAAGCGGCATCTTCTATCTTCATCCAATGACGACCGGCTCCATCCTGAAGACCTCCACCGCGGACCCATCTTCTTCCGGCGACGTCCAACTGAAGAATGACGGTTTCTTTAAGGGACGTCATCCAAGATTGTGTCCCTCGAATTCCGATTGGCTGATAGGATTCTATCAGCCAATCGGAATTAAGGTAGGAATATTCTGATTGGCTGATGGAATCAGCCAATCAGAATCAAGTTCAATCCGATTGGCTGATCCAATCAGCCAATCAGATTGAGCTCGCATTCTATTGGCTGATCGGAACAGCCAATAGAATGCAAGCTCAATGTGATTGGCTGATTGGATCAGCCAATCGGATTGAACTTGATTCTGATTGGCTGATTCCATCAGCCAATCAGAATATTCCTACCTTAATTCCGATTGGCTGATAGAATCCTATCAGCCAATCGGAATTCGAGGGACGCCATCTTGGATGACGTCCCTTAAAGGAACCGTCATTCTTCAGTTGGATGTCGCCGGAAGAAGATGGGTCCGCGGTGGAGGTCTTCAGGATGGAGCCGGTCGTCATCGGATGAAGATAGAAGATGCCGCTTGGATCAAGATGGTTGCCGGTCCGGATCGCCTCTTCTTCCCGGATAGGATGAAGACTTTGGAGCCTCTTCTGGACCTCTTCAGCCACTGGATGATGGATCGCCAACCCCCGCTTGTGTTGGATGAAGATTTTGGAGCCAGGACGGATCGGTGATACCTGGTGAGGTGAAGACAAGGTAGGATGATCTTCAGGGGCTTAGTGTTAGGTTTATTTAAGGGGGGTTTGGGTTAGATTAGGGGTATGTGGGTGGTGGGTTGTAATGTTGGGGGGGTATTGTATGTTTTTTTTACAGGCAAAAGAGCTGAACTTCTTGGGGCATGCCCCGCAAAGGGCCCTGTTCAGGGCTGGTAAGGTAAAAGAGCTTTGACCTTTAGTAATTTAGAATAGGGTAGGGCATTTTTTATTTTGGGGGTCTTTGTTATTTTATTAGGGGGCTTAGAGTAGGTGTAATTAGTTTAAAATTGTTGTAATATTTTTCTTATGTTTGTAAATATTTTTTTATTTTTTGTAACTTAGTTCTTTTTTATTTTTTGTACTTTAGTTAGTTTATTTCATTGTAGTTATTTGTAGATATTGTATTTAATTAATATATTGATAGTGTAGTGTTAGGTTTAATTGTAGATAATTGTAGGTATTTTATTTAATTAATTTATTGATAGTGTAGTGCTAGGTTTAATTGTAACTTAGGTTAGGATTTATTTTACAGGTGATTTTGTACTTATTTTAACTAGGTAACTATTAAATAGTTCTTAACTATTTAATAGCTATTGTACCTGGTTAAAATAATTACAAAGTTGCCGGGGGGCGGAGCCGACCAAGGAAGAGCATGGTCGCAAAGTTTTAGAGCTCCGATAGTGATCAGCCAGATAGGGGCCCAACCTGGGGGAAAATCTTATGCAATCAAGCTAAAGGGCACCAAAACGAATCCCGACTAGCACAGGAGGCAAGCGACCACAGTGACAGTCGTGTCATCAGGCAGAAATGTCCTTTTATCTGTAACGGCAGAGAACTGGGCCTAGCTGGGAACAGAAAAGCCTACCTAAAGTTGGAACAACAGAGCAGCAGGTGAACAACGCATGGCGCTAAGCTGGACATAAGCAGTGTGCGATCACTCTCACTAAGCAAGACGACACAAGACGCCATAAAGGCCCACAGTACCTGAGCACACAAAGCTTAGAACACAGAGTACACCATAACGGATCCCGCAAAGACGCCATAAAAGGTACGTCACTTACACACAACGCTGAAACAGAATAGAGCGCCTCACACGATCATCCCTGAAGTACAACTTAAGACTTTATCTGAATATAACACAGCTTGACAAGGCTACAGAATAAGCCAAAAGGGAACCCCAAACACGCTATACCACAGAATAATTACAGTCACGCTATCATGGCGGCCACAAGTAAAAACAAAAACGACAGACAAAAACCGGCAACCCCAGGAGCAGGGAAACTCAACTCATTCTTCAAATTGACTGATACAGGGGGAGATTTAGAACCACCATATACCCACACTGAAGTCGATATGCAAGAGAGAACACAGTCTTCAGATGGAAGCAATTCACCCATAACAAAAGCGGACCTCTGCTCCCTTCCTACTAAACAAGATCTGACCACATTTATGTTACAGGTTAATAAAGCCATTAAAGATGGGTTGGCAGACATCAAGAGAGACATAAATGCACTGGGAAACAGAGTACAACAATTAGAGGAACAGACAGAGGAAACTGTTATGACGACAGACACAATGGCCTTAGAATTGCAGCAACAAAACTCCACTATTCTTCAGTTACAGACACAACTTGAAGATTTAGACAATAGAGGCCGGCGCCAAAATCTCCGTATCAGAGGGGTGCCAGAAAAAATTCTCCCTGCACAACTACAATCATATGCTCAGAATTTGTTCCGGTTTCTGTTGGAGTCAGGCAATAATGACACAGTCACTATAGACAGAATACATAGAGCCCTTAGGGCGAAGCCTTCAGACACAGCACCACCACGGGACATTGTCCTTTGTTGCCACAAGTTTACAGATAAGGAGAGGATTCTACAAGCAGCAAGGAAAAGGCCATCCATTACATTCGGCGAGGACAGGCTTCAAATATATGCAGATCTAAGCCCAATGACATTAGCAAAACGCAAAGAGGCATGATACCTCACTCTGCATCTGACTGAGCTAGGGATCCCATACAGATGGGGCTTCCCTTTTTCAATAAAAGTGGTCAAGGAAGACAAAACATATGTTTATAAGGAACCTGAAGATATTGACCAATTCTGTAAGCACCTGGAAATCCCTCAACCCTCCTTGCCAAAATTACGGGACAACAAAGATGAACAAAGAGCAACTCTCGCACCGCACCCTCAACGTCCAAAATGGGTGACAATACCCAAGAAAAGGAAAAATGGCCCGGTGACAGGCGATAATGAAGAGAACGCAGAAGCTTAGATCACCTGATAAGATCTGGACTCTTTTTAGATGAAAACCAATGGACACTCTCATGTGGTATAGTATAGCACAGCCTAGTTAGAGAAAGACCCATGGGACATATTCCACTATCCCCAAACGAAGCCCTTTTTAACACCCCCTCCCCCGGGGGGCTGGCCGTCTGGTAGATTACTGGCAAATTTACTGCCTTTCACCCCCTTACCCCCCTTTTTTCCACTTTTCTCCTTCCGCCTTTTCTTGTCCCCACCTTTCCCTCCTCTCACTTTCCCCCAGAACTTCCCTATATCAAGGAATTCTGACACCTGATAACGTTAGTGGGGGGCTGTGGGAAGGGCGGTGGGGAGGAGATTGTGAACTAGTAATGATGACTGGTAAAATGTTAACATTATTTTTCAACTTGTTTATAAATGTTAATTTTCTTGTATTTTTTTTTTAAGTTCGTCTGTTGCAACTCTTCAGGGCAATACTCACCCTCTCCTCATAAAGAACTTCTGGATACTGATCAGGTACTCTCTCTCATTCCAATACACTACAAAGGTCTGGTACAGAATATAGTTTGTATATATAAGATATGATATCATTAAACAGATGCACAAGTATAACCTAGTATACATAGATGACTGACCCAGTTATATCAATTATCACACAAAACACAAAGGGACTTAACTCACCTACCAAGCGCTCTATAGCCCTTAGAACCTTCAGGAAACATAAAGATTCCATTATATTCATACAGGAAACTCACTTTTTAGCTTCAGCAGCTCCAACATTCAAATCCAGAGACCATCCAGTAGGGTATTTTAACTCACACACTGCGGCAAAAAGAAATGGGGTAGGAATCCTTTTTCACCGAAACATACATTTCACTCTACTGAATAAGGCCTCAGACAAAGAAGGGCGTATAATGATTCTCGTAGGAATACTGTTCAATAGACCAGTGACTTTAGTAAATGTATATGCACCAAACAGTGGCAGACACAAATTTTACCAGCACCTATCAAAGTTAGTCACAACACACAGGAAAGGAATGTTAATACTAGGAGGTGATTTGAATGCAGCGCTGGATACAGCGTTGGACACCTCTACAGGCAGGGCTACACCAGGATCTAGACCGCCTAATGCAGTATATAATTGCCTCGCACAGCTAAGTACACTTGATGTATGGCGTATACAACATCCAAAACAAAAAAATTACACCTTCTTTTCTCACCCATGGTCTATATATACACGAATAGACTATATAATGGTAGATAGAAACCACTTGTCCTTGGTAAGAGACTCACATATACTACCGACCCCTTGGTCGGACCACTCAGCCGTCCTAGAAACCTTGCAGTGGCCGCACCACCCAGTCACCCCTTTTATATGGAGGATAGATGACTCATTATTGAGACACCCAGCCACATTGGAAGCCCTGACTAAATCACTAAAAGAATATTTTCACCATAATGCAACATAAGACATAACACCTGCCACTTTGTGGGAAGCCCACAAAGCGGTATTACGAGGAGAGTGCATTAAACACACAGCATACAGACGAAAAACTTACAATGACAGGACTAACATGTTGACGGAAAAGATGAGACAATTAGAGATAACCCATAAAAACAACCCTAGGGACTCAGCTTCCTTCAAACAACTAACAGAAACCAGAAAGGAACTAAATGCAGTCTTAACTAAAGAGGCACAGAGGAGAGCCCTTGGAATTAAAAAGATGTATTATTATGAAGGAAATAGGTCAGGACCGCTACTGGCTAAAATGTTAAGAAACCAAAAGGTAACATCACAAATACACAAACTAGTAACAACAGAGGGAGTCGAGGTCGTAGATAGTAAACATATAGCTAATCATTTTGGCTCTTTCTACAAAGCACTCTATAACTTAGACACTGACAACACTGCCGAACACCAAGAACACATGAAAGAATACATTAGACAGGCAAACTTACCACAGCTGCCGAATGTTAACAGGGAGGAACTGGAATCGCCCATCACTATAACAGAGATCCTAACAGCAATCCAACACTTACCGTCAGGTAAAAGCCCTGGGCCAGATGGTTTTACTAATTCATACTATAAAACATTCAAACACATATTAGCTCCACATCTACTAAAACTGTTCCAAGCACTGGATGATAATCACCACCTCCCACGCGAAATGCTATTGGCGCATATATCAGTTATCCCTAAGCCCAACAAACCACTCACCGAACCAAGCAGCTACAGACCTATATCCCTCCTAAACTCAGATATCAAGATTTTAGGCAAAATATTAGCCAACCGGATAAATAAAGTATTATTACATCTCATTCATTCAGACCAAGTGGGATTTGTCCCGGGAAGGGAAGCAAGAGACAATATTATTAGAGCCTTAACATTAACTTCATATGCCAAATCACACAACATCCCCACGACCTTGATAGCCACAGACGCGGAGAAAGCGTTTGATCGCATTAATTGGACATTCCTAAAAGAGACGCTAATAGCACTAGGATTCGGATCGAAAATGATAACGCGTATCCTCCAATTATATACGCATCCCAGTGCCAAAGTGAAAGCGAATGGCATGCTGTCCACCCCCTTTAACATCCAAAACGGGACAAGACAGGGATGTCCCCTGTCCCCAATCCTATTTATCCTATCAATGGAGGTATTTGCTGCACACATCCGACAAAACCAAGAGATCCATGGCATTAACATCGGCCCACATAACTTCAAAATCGCGTTATACGCAGATGATGTGCTGTTTACACTCACAAATCCCCAACTCTCTGTACCAGAGACCCTGAAGGAAATCAAACATTTCGGGGGTTTCTCGGGTTTCCTGGTTAATACACAAAAATCAGAGATTATGAATGTATCCCTGACGCCACAAAGATTCCAACTAATAACAGATACTTGCCCCTTAAGAATACAAAAGAAATCTCTAAAATACCTCGGAATACAACTCTCCTCTACCACATCACAGCTGTTTAATGATAACTATCTTGCACTGGCACGAAACATACAACAGGACCTATGCACTTGGGCAGCGAAACCAATCACATGGTGGGGACGCATACAGAGTATAAAAATGACAACACTACCCAGAATATTATATATAATACAGGCCCTCCCCATCCCTATCCCCAAATGGTATATACCCCAGTTACAGAGACACATCAACTCATTTATCTGGAACAAGAGTAAGCCTAGAATCAATAGAGAAAATATGTATAGGAGGCCAGAAAATGGAGGTTTAGGGGTCCCCCACATAGCAGACTATCATGAGGCAGTCACATTACAAAGGATTTTAGACTGGCATAGATCCAGGGACACAAAGGCGTGGGTGGCGATAGATTCTCATATCTTGAGGGTCCCAGAGGTGGGGGCGCTCTGTTGGGTACCAAAAGAATTGAGACCCCCTCAATGCACAGAATTAGCAATACATAAACATACTTTTGATACCTGGGATAACATAATCGCACGAAAGAAACATATCTCGGGTGTGCGCTCTCCTCTATTCCCTATCCCTATAAACGCAGAGTTAGTGGGGGGTCTAGATAGAGGAAAACAAAGGACCCAAGAATGGGGCTACTCCACACCTTTGAAGAGGTTCATAAGAAATGGAAAACTAGATAATAGAGAAAACTTAATGACAATTGCAGAGGGTAGATATTCTACCTGGTTAAAATATTCACAACTGGCACATTTTATACATACCTCCCCACATAAACAAGAGTTCCTAAGAGAATTAACTCCTTACGAAACACTTTGTTCTAACACAGAAGAGATCAGACACACACTCTCTATCTCCAAAAGACTAATACAATCTGACCACACTCGGAACCTGCCCACATATACATCTAAGTGGCAAGAAGAGCTAGACCATAACATAACAGGGGAAGAATGGTTGAGGATTTTTAAAAACACTAAGACAATTTCAACATCACCACAATTATTAAAATTGAATTTTAAAGTCATCATGAGGTGGTACCTAACCCCTTCAAGGTCACATTCAATCTACCCAGGTGTTAGCGACAGATGTTGGAGAGGTTGCGAAGAGAAGGGCAGTTACCTCCATATGTGGTGGAATTGTGGGAAACTCAAAGATTTCTGGTTAGACATAGAGAGACACTTCAGGCAGATATTAACACCCGAGTTCACACTAACACCCAGCGTGGCACTACTGAACGACACAACAAAGATCACATGCACCCTCAGACGCACTCTTTTACATTTGGGAACGTCAGGAGCAAAAGCATTAATCGCCCTGAATTGGAAGAGCCAGACACCACCCTTGATAGGTGCATGGAAAGAAAGGGTAACCGATATACTGGTAATGGAAGAATATGGCTATCAGAGAAGGAACAAGCTAAATCTTCTGGCGGAGGTCAGATTCTTATGGGATGAGATGATAGAGGGAACTAGGGTAGATATAAGATAAGCACACTAGAATAATAATACATATATGCTGAATTTAACAACACAGCTGAGTTCTAGAAAGATGGGCATAAACTTTTATACCTTTGTGTTAACGTTTTCTTACGACTCTACCAAGACCTAAACAGCAAAGAGAGAGAGTGATGAGAGACCAACAGAGCCCCGAACAAGGGGATAAACAGCCCCACCTAGTTAATGCCCTGGGGAGCGCAGCAGACGAAGCCCCTCAATAACAGGGGATTGTATTTCTATTTTATTTCGATTTCAAGTAAGTTTTCTTGTATTGCTATTTTTGCCTTTTGTGTTTTTTTTTTTTGTTGTTATATTTATTTCTCTCTCCGTTTAAAGAGAGGGAAAGAAAGAGAAAAAGCTCAACATTTAGATAAAATTTCCTCTTCACATACATATTTATGTTACCTCACATAAGGACAAAACAGACTATAGAGAGAGCTATACTGAGGTGAACATAACAAAGACCTTAGATGCAATTGGAAGGGAATACGAATGTATCTTTATAAGAGCAACATGTAACCACTTTGTTCTTCTTTGTTCTTTTCTCTTATATTTTGTGTTGTCAAGATGTAAATGTTGAGCAATAATAATAAAGCTTTTGAAAAGCCAAAAAAAAAAAAAAAAATAATTACAAAGTTGCCTGTAAAATAAATATTAATCCTAAAATAGCTACAATGTAATTATAATTTATATTGTAGCTATATTAGGATTTATTTTATAGGTAAGTATTTAGCTTTAAATAGTAATAATTTATTTAATAAGAGTTAATTAATTTCGTTAGATTAAAATTATATTTAATTTAGGGGGTGTTAGTGTTAGGGTTAGACTTAGCTTTAGGGGTTAATCCATTTATTAGAATAGCGGTGAGCTCTGGTCGGCAGATTAGGGGTTAATAATTGAAGTTAGGTGTCGGCGATGTTAGGGAGGGCAGATTAGGGGTTAATACTATTTATTATAGGGTTAGTGAGGCGGATTAGGGGTTAATAACTTTATTATAGTAGCGGTGCGGTCCGCTCGGCAGATTAGGGGTTAATAAGTGTAGGCAGGTGGAGGTGACATTGAGGGGGGCAGATTAGGGGTTAATAAATATAATATAGGGGTTGGCGGTGTTAGGGGCAGCAGATTAGGGGTACATAGCTATAATGTAGGTGGCGGCGCTTTGCGGTCGGCAGATTAGGGGTTAATTATTGTAGGTAGCTGGCGGCGACGTTGTGGGGGGCAGATTAGGGGTTAATAAATATAATACAGGGGTCGGCGGTGTTAGGGGCAGCAGATTAGGGGTACATAAGTATAACGTAGGTGGCGGTCGGCAGATTAGGGGTTAAAAAAATTTAATCGAATGGCGGCGATGTGGGGGGGCCTCGGTTTAGGGGTACATAGGTAGTTTATGGGTGTTAGTGTACTTTAGAGTACAGTAGTTAAGAGCTTTATGAACCGGCGTTAGCCCAAAAAGCTCTTAACTACTGACTTTTCTCTGCGGCTGGAGTTTTGTCGTTAGATTTCTAACGCTCACTTCAGACACGACTCTAAATACCGGAGTTAGAAAGATCCCATTGAAAAGATAGGATACGCAATTGACGTAAGGGGATCTGCGGTATGGAAAAGTCGCGGCTGAAAAGTGAGCGTTAGACCCTTTTTTGAGTGACTCCAAATACCGGAGTTAGCCTAAAACCAGCATTAGGAGCCTCTAACGCTGGTTTTCACGGCTAACGCCAAACTCCAAATCTAGGCCTATGTTTGCCGGGAACTGTTCTCCGGCGAACTGTTCGCGACATCACTATTAACTATATCACTAAAATATCTCTTTATTAGACATAAATTAACCACAGTATGTGCTGTGTGAGACTGACACACAGGCCTGATAGAAAATGAAATTAGATTACACTAGCAAAATGATTTAAAAGTTTTTTTTGTTTAAATTTACAATAATGTTAAGTTAAGCAGATATGAGTGGTGGCTGGCACAACAATTAACCACAGTATATGCTGTGTGAGACTGACACACAGACCTGATAGAAAATGAAATTAGATTACACTAGCAAAATGATTTAAAAGTTTTTTTGTTTAAATTTACACTAATGATTGTTAAGCTGATATCAGTGGTGGCACAGAGCAATTAACCACAGTATATGCTGTGTGAGCCTGACACACAGGCCTGATAGAAAATTAAATTAAATTACACTATTTTTTTTTTTTTTTTAAATTTACAATAATGTTAAGCAGATATGAGTGGTGGCTGTCACAGCAATTAACCACAGTATATGCTGTGTAAGCCTGACACACAGGCCTGATAGAAAATGAAATTAGATTACACTAGCAAAATGATTTAAAAGTTTTTTAAAATTTTTTTCCAATAATGTTAAGCAGATATGAGTGGTGGCTGGCACAGAGCAATTAACCACAGTATATGCTGTGTGAGCCTGAGACACAGGCCGGATAGAAAATGAAATTAGATTACACTAGCAAAATGATTTAAAAGTTTTTTTTTTTAAATTTACAATAATGTTAAGCAGATATGAGTGGTGGCTGGCACAGAGCAATTAACCACAGTATATGCTGTGTAAGCCTGACACACAGGCCTGATAGAAAATGAAATTAGATTACACTAGCTAAATGATTTAAAAGTTTTTTTGTTTAAATTTACACTAATGATTGTTAAGCTGATATCAGTGGTGGCACAGAGCAATTAACCACAGTATATGCTGTGTGAGCCTGACACACAGGCCTGATAGAAAATGAAATTAAATTACACTAGCAAAATTATTATTATTTTTTTTTTTTAATTTACAATAATGTTAAGCAGATATGAGTGGTGGCTGTCACAGCAATTAACCACAGTATATGCTGTGTAAGCCTGACACACAGGCCTGATAGAAAATGAAATTAGATTACACTAGCAAAATGATTTAAAAGTTTTTTTTAAAAAAATTACAATAATGTTAAGCAGATATGAGTGGTGGCTGGCACAGAGCAATTAACCACAGTATATGCTGTGTGAGCCTGAGACACAGGCCGGATAGAAAATGAAATTAGATTACACTAGCAAAATGATTTAAAAGTTTTTTTTTAAAATTTACAATAATGTTAAGCAGATATGAGTGGTGGCTGTCACAGCAATTAACCACAGTATATGCTGTGTAAGCCTGACACACAGGCCTGATAGAAAATGAAATTAGATTACACTAGCAAAATGATTTAAAAGTTTTTTTAAAAAAAATTTACAATAATGTTAAGCAGATATGAGTGGCGGCTGGCACAGAGCAATTAACCACAGTATATGCTGTGTGAGCCTGAGACACAGGCCTGATAGAAAATGAAATTAGATTACACTAGCAAAATGATTCAAAAGTTTTTTTTTTTTAAATTTACAATAATGTTAAGCAGATATGAGTGGTGGCTGGCACAGCAATTAACCACAGTATATGCTGTGTAAGCCTGACACACAGGCCTGATAGAAAATGAAATTAGATTACACTAGCAAAATGATTTAATTTTTTTTTTTTTAATTTACAATAATGTTAAGCAGATATGAGTGGTGGCTGACACAGCAATTAACCACAGTATATGCTGTGTAAGCCTGACACACAGGCCAGATAGAAAATGAAATTAGATTACACTAGCAAAATGATTTAAAAGGTTTTTTTTTTAAATTTACAATAATGTTAAGCAGATATGAGTGGTGGCTGGCACAGAGTAATTAACCACAGTATATGCTGTGTGAGCCTGAGAAACAGGCCTGATAGAAAATGAAATTAGATTACACTAGCAAAATGATTTAAAAGTTTTTTTGTTTAAATTTACACTAATGTTAAGCAGATATGAGTGGTGGCTGGCACAGAGAAATTAACCACATTATATGCTGTGTAAGCCTGACACACAGGCCTGATAGAAAATGAAATTAGGTTACACTAGCAAAATGATTTAAAAGTTTTTTGTTTTTTTTAATTTACAATAATGTTAAGCAGATATGAGTGGTGGCTGGCACAGCAATTAACCACAGTATATGCTGTGTGAGCCTTACACACAGGCCTGATAGAAAATGAAATTAGATTACACTAGCAAAAAAATTAAGTTTTTTTTTTAAATTTACAATAATGTTAAGCAGATATGAGTGGTGGCTGGCACAGCAATTAACCACAGTATATGCTGTTTAAGCCTGACACACAGGCCTGATAGAAAATGAAATTAGATTACACTAGCAAAATGATTTAAAAGTTTTTTTGTTTAAATTTACACTAATGTTAAGCAGATATGAGTGGTGGCACTAATCACAGTATATGCTGTGAGCCTCACACACAGGCTGACAGCCATGCAAATGCAAATACAAAAAAAAAACAAAAAAAAACAACTGAAGTTCTAGCCCTAAAAAGGGCTTTTTTGGCTGAAGTTCTAGCCCTAAAAAGGGATTTTTGGGGTGCTGTCCTTACAGCAGAGATTAGATGAGTCCTTCAGGACTGTAGTGGACACTAAATACACTAGCCTAGCTATCTATTTCCCTATAATATCATCAGCAGCAGCAGCAGCACTAAACCTCCTTTCACTAAGAAAGTAGGATCGTAATGAATCTAAAATGGCTGCTGCCCAGGAGCTGGGAGGGTCTGTGTGGGAGTGTCTGCTGCTGATTGGCTCAAATGTGTCTGAAGGCTGTGAGATACAGGGTCAAAGTTTCCTCAATGATGACGATCGAATAGGGGGCGGATCGAACATCGCATATGTTCGCCCGCAGCGGCAAACGCGAACAAGCTATGTTCGCCGGGAACTGTTCTCCGGCGAACTGTTCGCAACATCACTATTAACTATATCATTAAAATATCTCTTTATTAGACATATATTAACCACAGTATGTGCTGTGTGAGACTGACACACAGGCCTGATAGAAAATGAAATTAGATTACACTAGCAAAATGATTTAAAAGATTTTTTGTTTAAATTTACAATAATGTTAAGCAGATATGAGTGGTGGCTGGCACAGCAATTAACCACAGTATATGCTGTGTGAGACTGACACACAGGCCTGATAGAAAATTAAATTAGATTACACTAGCAAAATGATTTAAAAGTTTTTTTGTTTAAATTTACACTAATGATTGTTAAGCTGATATCAGTGGTGGCACAGAGCAATTAACCACAGTATATGCTGTGTGAGCCTGACACACAGGCCTGATAGAAAATGAAATTAGATTACACTAGCAAAATTATTTAATTTTTTTTTTAAATTTACAATAATGTTAAGCAGATATGAGTGGTGGCTGGCACAACAATTAACCACAGTATATGCTGTGTAAGCCTGACACACAGGCCTGATAGAAAATGAAATTAGATTACACTAGCAAAATGATTTACAAGTTTTTTTTTAAAATTTACAATAATGTTAAGCAGATATGAGTGGTGGCTGGCACAGAGCAATTAACCACAGTATATGCTGTGTGAGCCTGAGACACAGGCCTGATAGAAAATGAAATTAGATTACACTAGCAAAATGATTTAAAAGTTTTTTTAAAAAAAATTTACAATAATGTTAAGCAGATGTGAGTGGTGGCTGGCACAGCAATTAAACACAGTATATGCTGTTTAAGCCTGACACACAGGCCTGATAGAAAATGAAATTAGATTACACTAGCAAAATGATTTAAAAGTTTTTTTGTTTAAATTTACACTAATGTTAAGCAGATATGAGTGGTGGCTGGCACAGAGCAATTAACCACAGTATATGCTGTGTAAGCCTGACACACAAGCTTTATAGAAAATGAAATTAGATTACACTAGCAAAATGATTTAAAAGTTTTTTTGTTTAAATTTACACTAATGTTAAGCAGATATGAGTGGTGGCTGGCACAGAGCAATTAACCACAGTATATGCTGTGTGAGCCTGACACACAGGCCTGATAGAAAATGAAATTAGATTACACTAGGAAAAAATTTAAAAGTTTTTTTTTAAAATTTACTATAATGTTAAGCAGATATGAGTGGTGGCTGACACAGCAATTAACCACAGTATATGCTGTTTAAGCCTGACACACAGGCCTGATAGAAAATGAAATTAGATTACACTAGCAAAATGATTTAATAGTTTTTTAGTTTAAATTTACACTAATGTTAAGCAGATACGAGTGGTGGCTGGCACAGAGCAATTAACCACAGTATATGCTGTGTGAGCCTGAGACACAGGCCGGATAGAAAATGAAATTAGATTACACTAGCAAAATTATTTTTTTTTTTAAATTTACAATAATGTTAAGCAGATATGAGTGGTGGCTGGCACAGCAATTAACCACAGTATATGCTGTGTAAGCCTGACACACAGGCCTGATAGAAAATGAAATTAGATTACACTAGCAAAATGATTTAAAAGTTTTGTTTTTTTTAATTTACAATAATGTTAAGCAGATATGAGTGGTGGCTGGCACAGCAATTAACCACAGTATATGCTGTGTGAGCCTGACACACAGGCCTGATAGAAAATGAAATTAGATTACACTAGCAAAATGATTTAAAAGTTTTTTTTTTAAATTTACACTAATGATTGTTAAGCAGATATCAGTGGTGGCACAGAGCAATTAACCACAGTCTATGCTGTGTGAGCCTGACACACAGGCCTGATAGAAAATGAAATTAGATTACACTAGCAAAATGATTTAAAAGTTTTTTTGTTTAAATTTACACTAATGTTAAGCAGATATCAGTGTCGGCACTAATCACAGTATATGCTGTGAGCCTCACACACAGGCTGACAGTCAGGCAAATGCAAATAAAAAAAAAAAAAAACATCTGAAGTTCTAGCCCTAAAAAGGGATTTTTGGGGTGCTGTCCTTACAGCAGAGATTAGATGAGTCCTTCAGGACTGTAGTGGACATGAAATACACTAGCCTAGCTATCTATTTCCCTATAATATCAGCAGCAGCAGCACTAAACCTCCTCTTACTAAGAAAGCAGGATCGTAATGAATCTAAAATGGCTGCTGCCCAGGAGCTGGGAGGTTCTGTGAGGGAGTGTCTGCTGCTGATTTGCTCAAATGTGTCTGAAGGCTGTGAGATACAGGGTCAAAGTTTCCTCAATGATGACGAATAGGGGGCGGATCGAACATCGCATATGTTCGCCCGCAGCGGCGAACGCAAACAAGCTATGTTCGCCGGGAACTGTTCTCCGGCGAACTGTTTGCGACATCACTATTAACTATATAATTAAAATATCTCTTTATTAGACAAACAGTGCTGTTGTAAGGTATCTTTTTTTCTTTTGCAATGTTGAATAATAAAAGAGAACTCTAATGAAAAGAAGTGGGATTCGGGGGAGGGATAAACAATACACCTCACAACCATACATTGAATTGTCACTATATGCCAAATATATGCAAATGAGTCTATTTCCCCAGTACACATTTTGATGATGAACCTCCTACCAATAGATGGAGCTGTGTTACACATGCCAAGGAACTTTCAACCAACAGATGGCGCTATGGCGTGTTAAACAATGTCCATGTATGTGACTGGGGAACAGTTACAATTTTATTTTATTTTTTAAAAACTGGTTCTTAAACAGCTCTTGTTTATTTTATAGAGTTTAAAACAAATTTTTTTCTTTGTAATTTTAGTTAATACATTTACTTTATCTTTAAGAGTTAACATCTTGATGCTCTAAATATAAACATTAAAATGTTAAGTGCTTGTTTGCTGTTTATAACCAGTATCATTGGATATATCGGTTATTGAGTATTTTTTTTTTTGCTTCTTGTATGTTACCAACAACGATTGAACATAATTATTTTGCTGTACAACATGTATGTTGCGCTCATTTTGGGTAACTGCCAGTTATGTGAATATGAATAATTGAGGTGTACATATGATATGGACTTGCAGAGTTTGGCAGCCTTGAACCACCCATCCCCCTCAACCTTTTAGTCACACAAGTGTTTGTACCTTTTTGGGGGGATTAAATGGTACAGACATGGGCCCTTTGACAGTGGGAAACATATTTGTACCTTATTTACCAATAAATGGTACATATTAGTTCCTTAAGGTGTTGGCAAACGGACACCAACCGTACCCTTTTTTTTCTGACAGTGCAGACACTCAATCAAAAACCACTGTGAAACAAAATAATGTACCCCTGTTGGTCACCATTTCACCCAACCTGGCCACTCCATCCAAAACCTCAAAATCAAGATTCTCAGAGGCAACTTAAAAAACACCATGGATAGAAAAACCTTTGAAATGAAAATAATGCACTTCAACTTGCTAAATTCTGGACTAAATGTGGACCCTAGTTTCTTAACCCATTATCAAAAAATGTTGTAATCTACTTTCATATACTGTAGTCAATTACATTGTATATTCCACACTCTCTATGCATAGCTACGCAGGTAAGCCTATGTCCACACTTTTGTCATTATTATTATTCCCCTTTCTTTCCATTCTCCTTTCTTGGCTATATTATATTCCCCTGTATACCTAATTTCCCATCTTTATTCATATTGATTCTATGTTGATATATAAATTTGTCAGTATATGCTTTGTGTATAACCATATATTTCCCCTGTCTGTTATCCTTTACTGACACTGTCTGCCTCTGCCTCTGTCTCCTAAACCCCTCTTATGATTTTACAACACCCCCTCCTCCCCCTGCATTCAGTCCTCTGTAACACTTTCTGTCTTTTTTTTTTTTAAATACTTTATTTATACCAGTGTGGCTTACAGCGACAAATCAACAAATAACAAGATACAGAAAAACATTGAAATACAATATGTGAACATGACTCGTCCCCTCCACCACAATGGATTTTACTTTTTCAATCCCCTCTCCACAATCTCCATATCCTCACTCGAACCTTTCCTGTTCCACTCTCCCTCATCCCCTACCATGTATGTTATGTTTACACTGAGTAGCATCTGGGTAGTATTCTACTCCTATTGCCGTCAATCTCAGCCTCACTGATTTATCTATTTCTCAGCTTCTAATTCATCAGCTCTCCCCCCCGGGTGCCGCCCAGAGGAACTTCCCTCTCAGAACTGGGCCCTATGTCAACTGTTCTCCCCCTCTCTAGGCAAAGATATTCCATTGTCCCCTCATTTGTGCATTTAGTATATAGTCCGAGTCTTTGAACGGGTAAATGATTTGTCTTTGGTGGTGAATATCTAGTGATCTAATGAATGGTTCCCATTTAGTCATAAACTTCTTCGTTCTCCGTGTTATGTCTCCCTGAGTGTCTTTTTGTTCATAAGTCATCTGTCGTCTTAAGGCTTCTTTGAGTTGTGCTAAGTGCGGGGGGGGGGGGGGCCTGAGCCAGCCACTGTTGTAGAATAAGTCTCCTAGCATGCAGTATAACATTGTATATGTACGCCCCGTGTTTTTTATGTCCTGTCTGTGTATATAAGAATATCACCATTTCGGGTGTAAGTCTGATTCTTTCCCCAGTATGTCTCTCCAACCACCTCTGCGTCATGCCCCAGAATTTTGTAAGTTGTGGACATTGCCATATCATATGTATAATGTTTGGGTTGTCATTGGAGCATTTTGGGCACAGACCTGTTGTGTCATGTTTCCACTTGAGAAATAGTTTTGGCGTAATATATGCATTGTGGATCAGTTTGGTGTGTGATTCTCTTATCTCATTTGACAGGGTGGCTTCTCTTACTTTTACGAAGCTTTGTTCAATACAGCTGTCTGGGACAGCCTGCCCCAGTAGTTCAGTCCATGTTTTCGTAATGTGTGTTAAGTTAGCTTTGTTCGGTCGTTTTTGCAAAGTTTTATAGGTGTATGATATAGAGGTCAGTCCCCCCCTTGTCAGAGTTAGTAATTGATATATGTCACAATTAGTGTCTGGCAATTTCCCTGATCTTAATAGGGACACTTTCTGTCTTTTTAGCCATCCTACATTTTAAGATATAATCTGTAAATTCAGTATTGCTTCAGACTTGACATTCTTCCGAAAACTTGTCATCTTATAAATGTATAGTTAGTCCAATAAAATAGTATATATATATATATATATATATATATATATATATATATATATATATATATATATTTAGAAATAAATAGAACATATTCCGTTAACAAAACAATTGATGCTTACGTCATTACAGACGTTCCGAATACACATTCGGCTCTATTTGACACTTTTTCCCATTTATCAAATAGTTAACAGGTACACTCTCGGCTGTTCCGACCCAGCGTACCTGGTTTTCAATCCGCCACCCTGGAGGCCGCGGATGCTATAGAAATCAATGGGAGTCTAAAAGCACTAAAAGCTTATGTTCGATGCTGCCAGATATCCCATTGATTTATATGGTTGAAAACAAGTTATGTTTACACCTAATACCCTAACATAAATCCCGAGTCTAAACACCCCTAATCTGCTGCTCCCGACATCGCCACAACTTAAATAAAATGTAATAACCGCTATTCCGCCACTCCCGACACCGCCGCCACTAAATAAACTTATTAACCCCTAAACCCCTAGCCTCCCACATCACTACCACTAACTAAACCTATTAAACGCTAAACCGTCAGCCCCCCACATCGCCATCAACTAAATTAAGCTATTAACCCCTAAACCTAACAACCCGCTAACTTTAAATTAAAATTACAACATCCCTATCTTAATATAAATGTAAACTTACCTGTAGAATTAAAATAAACTATTTTAAACTATTAATTAACCTACCCTAACTATTATACTACAATTAAATTAAACTACTAATTAAATTAACTAAATTACATATTAAAAAACCCTATAATGTGAACCCTACTCAAATTATTTAAATATACTATTAAACTTTATTAAAAGTACTACATTACCAAAAAAACCTAAGTTACAACCCCCCCCCACTAAATTACGAAAAATGAAAAAACACATTATCAAAAATAAAAAAGAATTACACCTAATTTAATAGCCGTATCAAAATAAAAAAGCTCCCTTAAAATAAAAAAAAAAACCTACAAGGGCATTTAGCTCTTTTACATGCCCAGACCCTAATCTAAAAATAAAACCCACCCAAAAAACTCTTAAAAAACCTAACACTAACCCCCGACGATCCACTTACAGTTCTTGAAGTCTTGCTTGTAGGATCTATCCAGCCGGAGAAGTCATCAACCAGGCGGCAAGAAGTCTTCATCCGGGCGGCTCTTCCATCTTCATCCAGCCGGAGAAGTCCTCATCCAGACGGCAAGAAGTCTTCTTCATCCAGACGGCATCTTCTATCTTCATCCAGCTCTCATCTTCATGAGCTCTCAACCTATCGGCTGATTGGAACAGCCAATAGGATTTTAGCGGCTCTAATCCTATTGGCTGATTGAAATCTTTCAACCAATAGGAATGCAAGGGACGCCATCTTGGATGACGTCACTTGCATTGAAGTTCCAGTTTACGTTGGCGACCGTATGCCGGATGTCTTCAGGATGGACCCGCTCTGCGCTGGATGCATAAAGATAGAAGATGCTGTCTGGATAAAGACTTCTTGCCGCCTGGATGAGGACTTCTCATACTCTCTGACTCTAAGATTACAAAAAATAATAAACAAAATGATCCAAAATAATAAAAAGTACACCTAATCTTAAAGCCCTATAAAAACAAAAAAAAATAACAAAATAAAAAACCTAAAATACTTATTGCCCCTAAAGGGGCATTTGATCAGCCAATAGGATTTCAGTAGCTCTTATCCTATTGGCTGATTTGAAAATGTCAGCCAATTGGAATGCAAGGTACCCCATATTTAAACGGGTATCTTGCATTTAAGCTTCAGTGTACGCAGTGATCGTATGAAGAGGATCCTCCATGCTGGATGTCTGCACCACCGGCAAAGATGCTCTGCGCCACCACAGCTCCGCAACACCAGGATGAAAAAAGAAGATAGGGCTGGTCATTTTAAGACACTTTTAAATTCACTTCTATTTTCAAATGTGCTTCATTCTCTTAGTATACCTTGTTGAAAATGAATACGCACATATCATACACTAGTGGGAGCTGCTGCTAATTGGTGCCTGAAAACATCTGTCTCTTGTGATTGGCTAACTAGATGTGTTAAGCTAGCTGCCAGTAGTGCAATGCTGTCCCTGCAGCAATGGATAACAATAGGATAAAGCAAATTTGATAATAGAAGTAAATTGGAAAGTTGTTTAAAATTACATCCTCTATCCAAATCATAAAATAAAATGTTGGGGTTTACTATCCCTTTAGGGGTTAATCATTTTATTTAGTGTGGGTGATGTCGGGGAGCGGCGGAGTAGAGGTGTTTAGACTAGGGGGTTATGTTAGGTTTAAACATAACTTTCTTTTCCCCATAGACATCAATAGGGTTGCGTTACGGCGATCGGCATTCTGCGATCCCAGGTGTTCGTTTTTTTCTAACACTTTCTCCCCATTAATGTCGAGGATGCTTATATGTTTCATTTTATAGTTAGGATGCCCCTACATATTGCCTCCTCACTCAAAGTTATTTTAATTTAAACTTTATAAAGAGAACCACATAATTTTACTTTAGTATTAGGAGATATATCTGTCATTTTCTCCCTACCCTTTTAATAAGTTTTAGTTTTTGGGGTTCTTCCTTAATATATATTTTATTACATTTTAGGTTAGCTTCCTTACCAGGGCAAAGCTACTTAAAGGGACAGTCTAGTCAAACTTAAACTTTCATGATTCAGATAGGGCATGCAATTTTAAACTACTTTCCAATTCACTTTTATCATACAATTTGCTTTGTTCTCTTGGTATTCTTAGTTGAAAACTAAACCTCATATGCTAATTTCTAAGCTTTTGAAGGCCACCCCTTATCTCAATGCTTTTTTCACCATTAGAGGGCATTAGTTCATGTGTGCCATATAGATAACATTGTGTTCACAGCTGTGGAGTTAGTTGCAAGTCTGTCAAAATAGCTGAAATAAGGCGGCAGCCTGCAGAGGCTTAGATACAAGATAATCACAGAGGTAAAAATGTATTTATATAACTGTGTTGGTTATGCAAAACTGGGGAATGGGTAATAAAGGGATTCGCTATCTTTTTTAAACAGTAAAAATTCTGCAGTAGACTGTCCCTTTAAATTACAATTTTTTCTGCAAATAATAATAATTTGCATATTATCTATAATTGGCCTATAGCTTTTTGCCCAAGAGCATGAACTGAATTTGAGGTCCAAAAAGTGGTCTATTTTGTATCCCTTCCTCTTATCCCTAGGTGACATATATTATGCAAGCAGTCCAAAAGAAACAGCATTTTGTTAAAGGGACAGTAAAGTCATAATTAGAGAGTCATAATTTAGACAGAGCATACAATTTCAAACAACTTTCCAATTTACTTCTATTATTTAATTTGCTTCCTTCTCTTGTTATCCTTTGCTGAAATGTTTATCTAGGTAAGATCAGGAGCAGCAAAGACCCTAAGTTCTAGCTGCTGATTGGTGGCTGCATTTATATAAACCAATTGTCATTGGCTCACTATGGCCTAGATTTAGAGTTTTGTCGGTAAAGAGCTGCGTTGCTAACGCTCCTTTTTTTTCCAGTGCACGCTTTAAACAACGCTGGTATTATGAGTTGTCTGAATGGCTGTGTTAGGCTCAGAAAAGTGAGCGTTGAGCATAATTTAGCACCACTTCAACCCTCAATACCAGCGTTGCTTACGGTAGAGGTAAGCTGGAAAAACATGCTCGTGCACGATTTCCCCATAGGAAACAATGGGGCAGTTTCGGCTGAAAAAAACACCTGCAAAAAAGCAGCGTTCTGCTCCTAACGCAGTCCCATCTTTTCCTATGGGGAAACACTCTCTAAATCTACACTTAACACCCTAAAATGAACCCCGAGTCTAAACACCCCTAATCTTACACTTATTAACCCCTAATCTGCCGCCCCCGACATCCTCGCCACCTGCATTATATTATTAACCCCTAATCTGCCGATCCGGACACCGCCGCCACCAACATTATAGCTATGAACCCCTAATCTGCTGCCCCTAACCTCGCTGACACCTACATTATATTTATTAACCCCTAATTTGCCCCCCCATGTTGCCGCCACCTAACTATAATTATTAACCCCTAATCTGCCACCACTATAATAAAGTTATTAACCCCAAACCGCCGCACTCCTGCCTTGCAAACACTATAATAAATTGTATTAACCCCTAATCTGCCGTCCCTAACATCGCCGACACCTACTTACATTTATTAACCCCTAATCTGCCACCCCCAACTTCGCCGCTACTATAATAAAGTTATTAACCCCTGGATGAAGATAGAAGATGCAGCCTGGATGAAGACTTCTACCGGATGGAGGACCTTTTCTTTCCCCGCTTGGATGAAGACTTCTACCGGATGGAGGACCTCTTCTTTGCCGCTTGGATGAAGAGTTCGGCCCGGTTGGGTGAAGACGACTCAAGGTAGGGAGATCTTCAGGGGGTTAGTGTTAGGTTTTTTTAAGGGGGGTTTGGGTGGGTTTTAGAGTAGGGGTATGTGGGTGGTGGGTTGTAATGTTGGGGGGTTGTCTTTTTATTTACAGGTAAAAGAGCTGATTACTTTGGGGCAATGTCCCGCAAAAAGCCCTTTTAAGGGCTGGTAAAAGAGCTGATTACTTTGTAATTTTGGATAGGGTAGGGCATTTTATTATTTTTGGGGGCTTTTTTATTTTATTAGGGGGCTTAGATTAGGTGTAATTAGTTTAAACTTCTTGTAATATTTTTTATTTTCTGTAATTTAGTGGGGGGGGTTTTTGTACTATAGTTTAGTTAATTTAATTGTATTTAATTGTAGGTAGTTTAGTTAATTAATTTAATTATAGAGTAGTGTTAGGTGTATATGTAACTTAGGTTAGGATTTATTTTACAGCTAATTTTGTAATTATTTTAACTAGGTAGCTATTAAATAGTTAATAACTATTTAATAGCTATTGTACCTAGTTAAAATAAATACAAAGTTGCCTGTAAAATAAATATAAATCCTAAAATAGCTATGTAACTATTAGTTATATTGTAGCTATATTAGGGTTTATTTTATAGGTAAGTATTTCGTTTTAATAGGATTAATTTATTTAATTATAGTAAGTTTATTTCGTTTTATTTAAATTATATTTAACTTAGGGGGGTGTTAGGGTTAGAGTTAGGTTTAGGGGTTAATAACTTTATTATAGTAGCGGCGACGTTGGGGGTGGCAGATTAGGGGTTAATAAATGTAAGTAGGTGTTGGCGATGTTAGGGACGGCAGATTAGGGGTCAATAAAGTTTATTCTAGTGTTTGCAAGGCGGGAGTGCGGTGGTTTAGCGGTTAATAACTTTATTATAGTGGCAGCGATGTTCAGTCTGCAGATTAGGGATTAATAATTGTAGTTAGGTGGCGGCGACGTTGGGGGGGGCAAATTTTGGGTTAATAAATATAATGTAGGTGTCGGCGATGTTAGGGACAGCAGATTAGGGGTTCATAGCTATAATATAGGTGGCAGCGGTGTCGGTCGGCAGATTAGGGGTTAAATCATTTAATTTTAGTGTTTGCAATGTGGGGGGGGGGCTCGGTTTAGGGGTTCATAGGTATTTTATGGGTGTTAGTGTACTTTTTAGCACTGTAGTTAAGAGCTTTATGTTCCACGTTAGCCCTGACGTTTTTAGGCGGTAGGAGTCTTGTCGGTAGAGGCTGTACCGCTCACTTCTTCCAAGACTCGTAATACCGGCGTTAGGTAAATCCCATATAAAAGATAGGATATGCAATTGACGTAAGGGGATCTGCGGTAGCCAAAAGTCGCGGAAGAAAAGTGAGCGGTACACTTTTACCTACCTGACTCTAAATACCAGCGGGCGGTAAAAAGCAGCGTTAGGACTTTTTACGGCTAACGCAGAACTCTAAATCTAGGTGTATGTGTTCAGTTAGAAACCAGTTATGCATTGCTGATCCTTCAACAAATGATACCAAAAGAATGAAGCAAAATTGATAATAGAAATAAATTGGAAAGTTGTTTAAAATTTTATGTTCTACCTAAATCATGAAAGAAAAATGTTGGGTTTCATTTCTCCTTAAAGGGACACTGAACCCATTTTTTTCTTTTGTGATTCAGATAGAGCATGCAACTTTAAGCAACTTTCTAATTTACTCCTATCATCAAATTTTCTTCATTCTTTTGCTATCTTTAGTTAAAAAGCAAGAATGTAAGTTTAGATGCCGGCCCATTTTTGGTGAACAACCTGGGTTGTTCTTGTTGATTGGTGGATAAATTCATCCACAAATAAACAAGTGCTGTCCAAAGGTCTGAACCTAAAACATAGCTTCTTTTTCAAATAAAGATAGCAAGAGAACGAAGAAAATTTGATAACAGGAGTAAATTAGAAAGTTGCTTAAAATTGCATGCTCTATCTGAATCACAAAAGAAAACATGTGGGTTCAGTGTCCCTTTAAGGGAGGTCTGTCTTATAATGAGGTTATTAGGGTTTCGTTAATTTCATCTAGGTTATTTTAAAACACACATTGGGCGCGATCCGATATACGGCGCAGGTTTCAGCGCAAGCGTGGAAACCTGCGCCGCCCGTAGTTTCAGCTCACAACTCGAGCTATCCCATATACGGCGCCGTCAGAGGCTAAAGTGCCGTAAGTCTCACAAACCAGCAATGTCCAGAAATCTGCGTAAGTACAAATTTCTGGAGTCGCCAGTGACTTACGGCACTTTAGAAACTGCCGCCGCATAAAAAACCTGACTAAGTTATTAAATCACCCGTACTGTCTAACACGCCTCCCAAACATAGCCCGACACGTATACCCCTCTATCCGCTATCCCCCCTCACTCTCCTAATAATAATAAATGTATTAATCCCTAAACTGCCACTCCCGGACCCCGCTGCACCTAATAAAGTTATTAACCCCTAAACCGCCGCTCCCGGACCCTGCCGCCACCTACATTATCTATATTACCCCCTAATGTGAGCCCCCTACACCGCCGCTACCTATTTTATCTATATTACCCCTAATGTGAGCTCCTACACCGCCGCCATCTATATTACCTACCCCCTAATGTGAGCCCCTTACACCACCGCCATCTATATTACCTACCCCCTAATGTGAGCTCCTACCCCGCCGCCAGCTATATTAAAATTATTAACCCCTAATCTAATCCCCCTACACCGCTGCCACCTATATTAAATAGATTAACCCCTAATCTAATCCCCCTACACCGCCGCCACCTATATTTAATAGATTAACCCCTAATCTAATCCCCCTACACCGCCGCCACCTATATTAAATAGATTAACCCCTAATCTAATCCCCCTACACCGCCACCAGCTATATTAACTATATTAGCCCTAATTATATTAGGCTTAATCTAGTTAATATAGTTATATTATATATATTAACTATATTAACCCTAATTATATTAGGGTTAATATAGTTGATATCGTTATTATATTATATATATACTCCTCTAGTAAGACAGGGACGATCTTTTTTGAAAGACACTAGTGATTTTCTAAGTAAAATCAGAAGTTTGGCTGACCTTCCAGAGGATATCATTTTGGCTACTTGGGATGTAAGCAGTTTGTATACTATAATCCCCCATACTGATGGTTTAAACAGTGTCTGGTCTTCTCTTATGCGGTCAGCCAAATATTCTGATAGACAAATCAACTTCTTTATGGAGTTATTAGAACTAGTGTTAACCCACAATTATTTTTCTTTTGATTACAGATTTTTTCTGCAGTTACGGGGTACCTCAATGGGTTCAAATGTTGCTCCTGCCTACGCCTGCCTCTATATGGATCAATTGGAGGAACAAGTGATATATATTGATCCTGAATTTCATAAATGTTTGGCTTGGTGGCGCTATATAGATGATCTGTTTATAATTTGGCAGGGCGACATTGAATCCATTGAGGCACTCCGTTTAAGATCTCACTAATTTATGACATTATGCTGTCCAAACAAACGCAAGGCTTCCTTAGTAAGATCAGTGGTCAATGGAGTAGATCAATACGGGATATAGATCCCGATAGAATTATACAAAGTTTCAAGTCCCTAGAAAACTGTAAAGTCCCCTCAATATGGAAGGAATCGCATATGAAAGTAATAAACAATTTTTATCTCCATCCAGTCAAACTGGCGCGATTTTATCCATCTAGATCAGCTCATTGCCCTAGGTGTGTATACAAGGAAGCGGACCTATCGCATATGTTCTGGACTTGTCCTAAGATAAACCAGCTCTGGTTGAAATTTATATATTGGTTTAATAATATATTCGGTGTGTCTGTCTCCCTCACGTTCCGGGATATTATCCTATTGGTGGAATCCTCGAACAGTTCAGGATCCGCTCTATAAATACTTCAATATTAGCCATAAGACAGAGTATTCTTAAAAAATGGAAAGCTAAAAAAGGGCCTGTATTATCCGAGATCTTGTACGCTATTCAAGATCAAATTATCTTTGAATCATATCATCTACAGGATGCCTCAGAAGCCAGAATTAAAAAATTTCTATTGGGCTGGTATCCCATTATTAACTCTTATCCTGTGCCCATACAAAAACAGATTTTAGCGCCCTTTACATCCTCAGTAAGCTTTGCCGAAATGGTCATATTAGATCTTTTTCCACATTCATGGATATCTAATGGTACAGAAATTTAATATCAACTTTGGTTAGGATAAGGGGGCTGAGTGAGGGGATTCCTTTCCCTTTTTTTTTTTTTTTTTCTCTCTCTCTTTCCCCCTTCTTTCTTCCACTCTTTTTCTTTTTATTCTTTTTTTTTTTGTCTTTTGCCAATGTGAGTGTTTCTTTTTTTGTTTGATGTACTTAAAACAGAAAAAATCCAGCTCAGTGCATAAATATTGCTCACAGGGAGATGATTAATCAATTGTGAGAAAATTTATATGTTACTCTAATTTGTTATGTTTTTGCTTTATAACATGCTTTACCTTGCCCTGTGTGGCATAAAAGGCTGGAGTTATTTGATTGTACACTGTGTTGGATATAAAATAAATATATTAAAAAAAAAAAAGAATAGAAAATAAGGTGCCAGCAGTAAAATTTACTGCTAATTATCATACTGAGAGTGTGGCTTTCCTAGACACTGTTGTCATGCGTGCTGGCAACCATTTTGAGACAGACATTTTTAGAAAGCCTACTGACAAGAATACCTTATTGTCCCGTCAAAGCCATCACCCGCCAAGAGTGTTTAAGAGTGTACCAAAATCTCAATTGCTTAGAGTGAAGAGGATAGTCTCAGACCCCTTAACCTGTTCATTGCGCTTAGATGAGATGCGTATGAGGTTTCAAGAAAGAGGTTATTCTTATGGGGAATTAGAATCTATCAATCTTCAACCTAAGCAAAATAGAGATGAGTCTAAGAAGTTGGCCTTTGTTTCTAATTTTAGCAATATGAGTGTCAAATTACATAGAGTGATTTGTAAAAATTGGTTTATGTTAAGGGATTCTATGCCTGAAATTAGGGAGTTTAAATTACCACCTTTTTCTTCTTTTAGAAAGGGTAATTCTATTGGTAAGCAATTAGTTAGGGCTAAGGTAACATCTATGAAAAATGCACAAAGGGTTTTTCGACCTATTGAAAATGGGACTTTTCCCTGCCTTAACTGCTCTCATTGTAATAGCATTATTAAGGGTAATACAATAAGTCATCCCCATTCAGGAAAAATCTTTCATATTAAAGGCCATTTCACTTGTAAATCATCTTATATGGTGTATGCTCTTAAGTGTCCGTGTGGACTATTATATGTCGGTGAGACGACACAGAGTGTCAAGGAGCGACTCACCCAGCATAAGTCTACTATTAGGAACTCCAAAATGAGACACCTTCCGGTCCCCTTTCATTTTTTTGAGAGGGGACACCAGGTGAACCAGTTGAGATTTATGATACTTGACTCGGTTTCAAAAGGTTCTATTGGCTTTGACAGGGAAAGGATGTTGCTAAAAAAGGAAGCTATGTGGATACATAGACTTAGCACATTACATCCTAGGGGGATTAATAGAGAATATCATTTGGCAGGTCTGTTTTAATACTCTTTAGGTTAGAGAAAGGATAATAAGTAACAATAATAAAGAAATAATAATAAAAAAACAAATAAATAAAAAACAAAAAAAGTAATATTAATAACATAACAATAAATATCTCAAATGTATGAAATGCGTATGATATATGTTTAAGGTATGAACAGAGAGTGAGGCATGAGAAGTGGTGATTTGTCATGCTTAAATATCAGATTATATGAGATTGATTGTATAGTGTTATTAATTGAATGTTACAAAAAAGGGGTGTATTTTCTTTGTATTTTCTTTCTTTTGATGATGTCATAATTGACAATTGTTAATTGGGGGTGGGTCTATTTGGCTATATAAGATGTACATTTGGCATTTGTTTGTATTGAGCCTGAGGAGGGGGTAACTTCCCCCGAAACGTTGCTCTGTATGTCTGCCTAATTTCTTTGACATATATATATATATATATATATATATATATATATATATATAAAGTATAATAACCCTATCTAACTCTAACATCCCTAACTAAATTCTTATTAAAATAAATCTAATTAATATTATTAATTAAAATATTCTTATTTAAATCTAAATACTTAGCTATAAAATAAACCCTAAGATAGCTACAATGTAATTAATAATTACATTGTAGCTATTTTAGGGTTTATATTTATTTTACAGGTAACTTGGTATTTATTTTAACTAGGTACAATAGCTATTAAATAGTTAATAACTATTTAATAGCTAATTAGTTAAAATAATTACCAATTTACCTGTAAAATACTAAAATAATTACCAGTTTACCTGTAAAATACTAAACTAAATTACAAAAACAAACACTAAATTACAAAAAATAAAAAAAGATTACAAGAATTTTAAGCTAATTACACCTATTCTAAGCCCCCTAATAAATTCTATTGGCTGATTTGAATAGCCTATTACACCTATTCTAAGCCCCCCTAACTTTAATTCTATTGGCTGATTTGAATAGCCAATAGAATAAGAGCAACTGTAATTCTATTGGCTATTCTAATCAGCCAATAGAGTTACAGTAGCTCTTATTCTATTGGCTATTCAAATCAGCCAATAGAATTAAAGTAGCTTGCATCCGATTGGCTGATTTGAATTTGAAGGCTCAAATCAGCCAATAGGATTTCAAGGGACGGCATTTTTAATCGCATACCTTGAATTCCTAATCAGTGTACGGCGGCAATCGTATGAATAGGATCCTCCACGTTCCAGCTCCGGTCTTCAGTTCCAGAGATCTTCGGTTCCAGCGTCGCCGATCTTCAGTTCCAGCATCGCCGGTCTTCAGTTCCAGCATCGCCGGTCTTCAGCTCCGCGGTCATCGGTCTTCAACTCCTCCGCTCCGCACCGGCTGGATCCTGGAAGAAGAAGAGGTAGCCGCCTGGAAGAAGACATCTCCGCCTGGAACAGGACCTTCTCCGCCGGTCTTCAGGACAGGTAAGGAGCACTTGGGGGTTAGACTTAGGTTTTTTAAGGGGGGATTGGGTGGGTTAGAATAGGGGTATGTGGGTGGTGGGTTGTAATGGGGGGGTGTTATTTTTTTTACAGGCAAAAGAGCTGATTTCTTTGGGGCATGTCCCACAAAAGGCCCTTTTAAGGGCTGGTAATAGAGCTGTTAAATTTTGTAATTTAGATTAGGGTAGGGAATTTTTTTTATTTTGGGGGGCTTTGTTATTTTATTAGGGGGCTTAGAATAGGTGTAATTAGCTTAAAATTCTTGTAATCTTTTTTTATTTTTTGTAATTTAGTGTTTTTTGTTTGTTTTTTTGTAATTTAGTTTAGTGTATTTAATTGTAGTTTAGTTTAGATATTTGTAGTTTATTTAATTTATTGATAGTGTAGGTGTATTTGTAACTTAGGTTAGGATTTATTTTACAGGTAAATTGGTAATTATTTTAACTAGGTAGCTATTAAATAGTTATTAACTATTTAATAGCTATTGTACCTAGTTAAAATAAATACCAAGTTACCTGTAAAATACATATAAACCTTAAAATAGCTACAATGTAATTATTAATTACATTGTAGCTATCTTAGGGTTTATTTTATAGGTATTTAGATTTAAATAGGAATATTTTAATTAATAATATTAATATTAATTAGATTTATTTTAATAAGAATTTAGTTAGGGATGTTAGAGTTAGATAGGGTTATTATACTTAATATATACACTGCTCAAAAAAATAAAGGGAACACTTAAACAGCACAATGTATCTCCAAGTCAATCACACTTCTGTGAAATCAAACTGTCCACTTAGGAAGCAACACTGAGTGACAATCAATTTCACATGCTGTTGTGCAAATGGGATAGACAACAGGTGGAAATTATAGGCAATTAGCAAGACACCCCCAATAAAGGAGTGGTTCTGCAGGTGGTGACCACAGACCACTTCTCAGTTCCTATGCTTTCTGGCTGATGTTATGGTCACTTTTGAATGCTGGTGGTGCTTGCACTCTAGTGGTAGCATGAGATGGAGTCTACAACCCACACAAGTGGCTCAGGTAGTGCAGCTCATCCAGGATGGCACATCAGTGCGAGCTGTGGCAAGAAGGATTGCTGTGTCTGTCAGCGTAGTGTCCAGAGCATTGAGGCGCTACCAGGAGACAGGCCAGTACATCAGGAGACGTGGAGGAGGCCGTAGGAGGGCAACAACCCAGCAGTAGGACCGCTACCTCCGCCTTTGTGCAAGGAGGAACAGGAGGAGCACTGCCAGAGCCCTGCAAAATGACCTCCAGCAGGCCACAAATGTGCATGTGTCTGCTCAAATGGTCAGAAACAGACTCCATGAGGGTGGTATGAGGACCCAACGTCAACAGGTGGGGGTTGTGCTTACAGTCCAACACCGTGCAGGACGTTTGACATTTGAAAGAGAACACCAAGATTGGCAAATTCGCCACTGGGGCCCTGTGCTCTTCACAGATGAAAGCAGGGGCACACTGAGCACATTTGACAGACGTGACAGTCTGGAGACGCAGTGGAGAACGTTCTGCTGCCTGCAAAATCCTCCAGCATGGCCAGTTTGGCAGTGGGTCAGTAATGGTGTGGGGTGGCATTTCTTTGAGGGGCCGAACAGCCCTCCATGTGCTCGCCAGAGGTAGCCTGACTGCCATTAGGTATCAAGATGAGATCCTCAGACCCCTTGTGAGACCATATGCTGGTGCGGTTGGCCCTGGGTTCCTCCTAATGCAAGACAATGCTAGACCTCATGTGGCTGGAGTGTGTCAGCAGTTCCTGCAAGACGAAGGCATTGATGCTATGGACTGGCCCTCCCGTTCCCCAGACCTGAATCCAATTGAGCACATCTGGGACATCATGTCTCGCTCCATCCACCAACTTCACTTTGCACCACAGACTGTCCAGGAGTTGGTGGATGCTTTAGTCCAGGTCTGGGAGGAGATCCCTCAGGAGACCATCCGCCACCTCATCAGGAGCATGCACAGGCGTTGTAGGGAGGTCATACAGGCACGTGGAGGCCACACACACTACTGAGCCTCATTTTGACTTGTTTTAAGGACATTACATCAAAGTTGGATCTGCCTGTAGTGTGTTTTTCCACTTTAATTTTGAGTGTGACTCCAAATCCAGACCTCCATGGGTTGAAAATTTTGATTTCCATTTTTTAATTTTTGTGTGATTTTGTTGTCAGCACATTCAACTATGTAAAGAACAAAGTATTTAATTAGAATATTTTATTCATTCAGATCTAGGATGTGTTATTTTAGTGTTCCCTTTATTTTTTTGAGCAGTGTATATAATATAATAATGATATTAACTATATTAACCCTAATATAATTAGGGTTAATATAGTTAAGATATATAATATAATAACTATATTAACTAGATTAACCCTAATATAATTAGGGTTACTATAGTTAATATAGCTGGCGGCGGTGTAGGAGGATTAGATTAGGGGTTAATCTATTTAATATAGGTGGCGGCGGTGTAGGGGGATTTAGATTAGATGCAAAAGAGCTGATTACTTTGTGACAATGCCCCGCAAAATGCCTTTTTAAGGGCTGGTAAAAGAGCTGATTTCTTTGGGGCATGCCCCGCAAAAAGCCCTTTTAAGGGCTGGCAATAGAGCTGTTACTTTGGGGCAATGTCACGCAAAAGGCCCTTTTAAGGGCTGGTAATAGAGGTGATTACTTTAGGGGGATTAGATTAGGGGTTAATGTATTTAATATAGCTGGCGGCAGTGTAGGGGATTAGATTAGGGGTTAATTAATTTAATATAGCTGGCGGCGGTGTAGGGGGATTAGATTAGTTGTTAATACATTTAATATAGCTGGCAGCGGGGTAGGAGCTCACATTAGGGGGTAGTTTAATGTAGCTGGCGGCGGTGTAAGGGGCTCACATTAGGGGGTAGTTTAATGTAGCTGGCGGCGGTGTAAGGGGCTCACATTAGGTTGTAGATAATGTAGATGGCGGCGGTGTAAGGGGCTCACATTAGGTTGTAGATAATGTAGATGGCGGCGGTGTAAGGAGCTCACATTAGGGGGTATGTAATGTAGCTGGTGACGGTGTAGGGGGATCACATTAGGGGGTTATACTTTTAATGTAGGTGGCGGCGGGGTCCAGGAGCGGCGGTTTAGGGGTTAAATACTTTATTAGGGATTGCGGCGGGGGATCGCGGTTGACAGGTAGATAGACATTGCGCATGCGTTAGGTGTTAGGTTTTATATAGCAGATCGCGGTTGACAGGTAGATAGACATTGTGCATGCGTTAGGTGTTAGGTTTTATTTGGCAGCTAGTTTAGGGAGTTACGGGGCTCCAATAGACAGCGTAAGGCTTACTACGGCTGCATTTTGTGGCAAGGTAAAAATGGAGTAAGATTTCTCCATTTTCGCCACGTAAGTCCTTACGCTGTATATTGGATACCAAACTGCGCGGGTTTGGTATACCTGCCTATGGCCCAAAAAACTACGGGCGAAGGCAGAAATATACGAGCGTAACTTCTAGGTTAAGCCGTATATAGGATACCAAACCCGCGCAAATTTTGGCGTCGCCGGCTTCTGCGGGCGACGCTGTATATCGGATCGAGGCCCTTGTGTTTACATCTTGCACATTTTAAGGGACAAAAAATAAAAATAAAAACAGAGTTTTATACAGTTTGTTCATATGGATACACTATGTGAAACAGGCATAATATATGTTGGTTTAAATTTACAATACGTTTTCTTTTCCTGTAGTTTGTATTATCTATGTACTGTTGAAACCTCAAAAAAATAAAAAATAAAAAAAAATATATCTATATAAACATTTAATTTTATATACAAATCATTTGCAATGTAGGGCGACATTACATATGCAGCGTAAGTTTCAGCGCAGCTGCTGAAACCCACGTCGCCTGTATGTTCACCTCGGGTGAATCACATAAACGGTGCCGCCAGATGCTATACTGGCGTAAGTAGGAGAAACTGGCAAGGTTCAGAAATGTGCGCAACTACAATTTCTGGTGTCACCAGTAACTTACAATTACAATTTCTGGCGTCACCAGTAACTTACGCCAGTATTTTGCACGCGTAAGTTGAAAATAAAAAGTAGTTTTATGTAAATGAGGAGTTTACACGTAAAAATCAAAACCGAAAGAAAAAAATAAACTGACACATGAATTTTAATACACCATTCAAAATCCCTATATAAATCCATGCATAACCTCCATATTTTGCATGTGTTGGATTGTTCTTTGAGCTACAACACACTGCCCAGGAGTGGAGGATTTAGATAGTGAAGAGAGAGAGGCGCATACAAAAAAGTTAGTAAGGTCGCATTGGTTTGAGGAGAATTTGTACACTTACACATATTTGGACATATTGCGCACATTGCATACATACATATATACATACACCACACTTTTATTTTCAAACATCTCACACATTTTTATTTTTTGTACAGTGCGATAGGCTGAGTGCTTGTTTGTGATTGTGTGTGACTACGCCTGCGTGGGAGTGACTGAGAGTGTGTGTGGTGTGAAAAGTGTTAGGATGGCAGGGAGAGGTAAGGAGGAGGGGAGAGGAGTGGCAGGGAGAGTAGAAGAGGAGAGGACAGGAGGAACATTGGGTTCCCCCGACAGGGAGTAAGTGGAGTGGGGAGAAGGAGAGCCAGAAGGGAAGATGGGAGGAGAGATGCCAGAGAGCCCCAGAGCCCAGGAACAGAGGGTGCACATGGGAACAGAAGGGGGAAGATAGCTAGGAACATACACTGCCAGGGACATCTCAGGGAGGAAGACAAGTGGCCATAGATGAGGAGAGGCTGAGATGGCCCAACTTTTCCTTAGAAGAAAATGTTGTCCTAGTCCAGGCCATCACCTCCTCCACAGAACCAACTCTTGAACCACCTCTGACAAGGATACAAACAGCACCCTCTGTGCAGTCATCAGGTCCTTTCGCCATGCCACCACCACCAACATTCTCCAGGCAACCACAGGACCTGTAGGCTCCCAGGCAGGAGCCTGGTTGGCTGACTTTAATGCAGGACCTGGGAGTGATGCCGCCAACATTGCCATATGACCCATGGCTAATATATCTGGTTTTGAGGGGAAGCCAACATGGGAACAAAGGGTCCAGGTATATACCCCCCACAAATGCAATCACAGTCTCAAATCAGTCACAGCTATGATCCAAGGACACTGTCACAGGATGTGGCTATTGAAAAGGCTGGGTAGTCGCACACTTGTCCACAGTAGGAATTTGAAGCATCTGGGCGACCTCCACCATCGGCATTATTTTTACGAGCTCCACCATCTGCTTCCTTAGGACGAGCTCCAACATCTGCAACCTCAGCAGCATAAACTACACCAGCAGCTTCAGCAGAAACAACTACAACAGAAGCATCAGCTATTCCACATCCATCAGCAGAAGCATCAGCTATTCCACCTCCATCAGCAGAAGCATCAGCTATTCCACCTCCATCAGCAGAAGCATCAGCTATTCCACCTCCATCAGCAGCTATTCCACCTCCATCAGCAGAAGCATCAGCCATTCCACCTCCATCATCAGAAGCAGCAGCTATTCTACCTCCATCAGCAGAAGCAACAGCTATTCCACCTCCATTAGCAGAAGCAGCAGCTATTCCACCTCCATCAGCAGAAGCAGCAGCTATTCCACCTCCAACAGCAGAAGCAGGTCCATCAGCATCACCTGTTCTCCAACATCCTGTAGCTCAACATTCTGTGCATGCAGTGGATTCTCCCTTTGATCAAGAATACATTATGCTCCAGAGGAGGAGCATCAGAAGCACAGAGAGGTTCCAAAGATGGAGCCTAGAGCTGCAGAGAGACATAGCAACATTGTTAAGTGCAACTGTGCAAAATCAGTCACAGATGCTGAGATTGCAGATTGATATGCAGATGCAGCTGGACAATAGATTCCGAGAACAAAATCAGCTTTTGAGTGTGTTGGTGGAACACCAGCAAAACACAGCCTCAAGCTTATCATCTAAACAAGTAGGACAAGGTCATCCACCACAGGCACATCAGCTCCCTCATCCAAAAAGCCACATAAAAAATAAAGCTTTTTTTTAAAAAAAAAACAAAACAATTTAATTGGATAATTATATTTATACAAAAATGTCATTAATTTTTCTACAGTTACTTCTTTTAAACAAAGATTCCAGATATTTTGAATGTGCCTCACTGGCACAAGGGATTAGAAGAATCTTTTTATTAAAGCTACTAGTTTACAAATTCACTTAGCCAAGCATACCTACTTCTCTTCTCTCATATCTACTCTTTCCTCAAACCCTAAACGACTCTTCTCCCCCTTTAACTCTCTCCTCTACACACCTGCTCCACCCCCATCTGTCTTTAGTGCTCAAGACCTGGCAGACTACTTTTTAAACAAAACACGTACTATCCGAAGCAACTTCCCAACACTAACCTGCAATATTCAATCAACAGGCCCAGTTACTCCCTCTGCCACCCTCTGCATCTTCCATCCAACCACTGAGAATTAAGTTTCTTCCTTACTATCTTCGTCACGCCTCACTACCTGCCGGCTCGACCCTATCCCTTCCCATCTAATACCCTCCCTATCTTCCACCCTCACTCCTGCTCTTACGTACATCTTCAACCTATCTCTCAATACCTGCTCATTCCTATCTTCTTTCATACATGCAAAAGTCACTCCCATACTCAAAAAACCTCCCTCAACCCTAATTCTCCTGAAAGCTACTGCTCCATATCACTGCTTCCACTAACATCAAAACTCCTTGAAAAACTAGTTTACAATCGCCTAACCCACTTCGTGTCCGCCAACTCCTTGCTTGACCCCCTGCAATCCGGATTTCACCCCAAATACTCAACTGAGACTGCCCTTATCAAGGTTACTAACAATCGTCTCTCTGCTAAAAATATTGGCCACTACTCTATACTCATCTTAATTGAACTCGCAGCTGCCTTTGACACAGTGACCACCCCCCCTCCTCCTACAGACCCTTAGCTCTTTTGGCCTCTGTGACACTGCTCTTTCCTGGATTCACTCCTATCTTTCTCACAGGTCTTTTTCTGTGTCATTTGCCGGTAACTCCTTTACAATTCATCTGTCTGTTTGAGTACCTCAAGGATCTGTTCTGGGTCCTCTACTCTTCTTCATTTATACTTCTTCACTGGGTAAACTTTTCAACAGTTATGGCTTCAAATATCACCTCTATGCTGATGACACCCAGAACTACCTCTCCACCCCTGCTCTCTCTCCCTCTGTCCTTTCTCATGTCAACGACTGCTTATCTGGTATTTCTTCCTGGATGGCCTCTTACCACCTTAAGATTAACATGTCCCAGACTGAGCTTCTTCTTATCCCTCCCTCAAGCTCTTCACCAACTTGTGAATTCTCTATCACTGTTGACGGCATCACCCTTTCCCCATCGCCCCAAGTCCGCTGCCTCGGAGTTACTCTTGACTCAAATCTATCCTTCGTCCCCTATATCCAATTGCTTTCTACATCCTGTCGCAACCATCTACGCAATATTTTCAAGATTTTACCTTTTCTGTGCACTAACACCACAAAGAAAATAATCCACTCCCTTGTTATTTCCCGACTTGCCTACTGCAATAACCTACTTACTGGCCTTCCTTTTCCCGCCCCTCCCCCTTCAATCCATCCTAAATGCTTCTGCCAGGCTGATCCACCTTTCCCGTCGCTCTGTATCTGCTGCACCTCTCTGTTAGTCCCTTCATTGGCTCCCCATTCACAGCAGAATTAAATTCAAAATTCTCACCCTTGCATACAAAGCGCTCACCAACACCGCTCCCCTCTACCTATGCTCTCTAATCAACAAGTATACTCCAGCCCACCCACTAAGATCCACTAAGATGCTCCTTGCATCTGCGACTATCACCTCTGCTCATGCTAAACTGCAGGACATCTGTCGTGCAGCACCTACCCTCTGGAACACTCTCCCTTGTGCTGTCAGGCTTTGCCCTAATCTTTCTTCCTTTAAATGCTCTCTGAAGACTTTTCTGTTCAGAGAAGCCTACCACCCAACTCAATAATAAATTAATTTCTCTTACCTAACATAATTTCCCTCATCTAACTCTGCATTAACATCTTTCTCAATCTTGCAGTCCTCACCTCCTGTTTCTCAACCCTTCTAGATTGTAAGTTCCCACGGGAATAGGGCCCTCAATTCCTCCTGTATGTGTTTGTAAATTTTGTGAATTGTATCCATGGACAGCGCTGTGGAATATGTTGGCGCTTTATAAATAAAGTATAATAATAATAAGGAGAAGAACGTTGTAACACCATAGTGATATACTGGTGGTATTCTGCACCAACTTAAAGCTGCATTCAGGACCTCCACTTTGGATATATTCCATTTCCTCATTAGACATGTATTTTCTTCTGTATTTCTATGGAAGTGACCTCATTGATTCAGACGTGTCTGGTGTCCCTTGTGCCTTACGGATGGACAATATGTTTTGATTTCCTGGAGGGTTATCACTGACTGTTTTATGAGCAGTTATCGGGGGTGTAGTGAACGGAAATATCATGGATTTTAAGGCTTCTTGTACATTAGGCTTAGGATCGTCGTTCTTCCTATCAGGAAACCTAATTATAGGTACATGAGGCTTCACATTCTGAACGACCCTGCTGGCCACCGCCATTTTACTTTTTCTATTTCACCACAACCATTGTCCTTTGTTATTTGCCATTTGAAGGTCATACACATCCATGTTATGGGTGTTAGAGCACACTAATATTGAATAAAAATGATGATATACCTGTGTTAAAGTGGCACTACACCACAGGTAATATTATCATCTTTATGATATATTATTGTACTCTAACTCACATGACATAGGCATCTATGTGCAGCTATTGAGCTAATTTATATATACTTTTCAACTAAGGATATCAAGAGAATGAAGCAAATTAGATAATAGAAGGGAATTGGAAAGTTGTCTAAAATTGGATGCTCTTTCTAAATCATGAAAGAAGAAATTTGGGTTTCATGTCGTTTTAAGTGACCATACAAGGTTTAAAGGGATAGGAAAGTCAGAATTAAACTTTCATGATTTAGATAGAGCATGTAATTTTAAGACACTTTTAAATGCACTTCTAGTTTCCAATGTGCTCCGTTCTCTTAGAATCCCTTGTTAAAAATAAATACGCACATATCATACACTAGTGGGAGCTGCTGCTAATTGGTGGCTGCACACATTTGTCTCTTGTGATTGGCTAACTAGATGTGTTCAGCTTCCTGCCAGTAGTACAATGCTGTTCCTTCAGCAATGGATAACAAGAGAATTAAGCAAATTTGATAATAGAATTAAATTGGAAAGTTGTTTAATATTGTAAGTTCAATCTGAATCATAAAAGAAAATTTTGGGGGTTTACTATCCCTTTAACTGTTTGAGATGTGCGTCTTAAATGTATGTGATTGCGCATGCGTTGGATGTTTGTTAAGGCTTCCAGGGAGTTACAAGCTTTTACTCAGTGCAAGGCTTGCTGCGTGAAAATGGAATAAAATCTCTCCATTCTGCACTCGTAAGTCCTTGCGCTGAATATGTGATACCGACTGCCAATGCCAGTTCTATGTTAGATAATGGTAGTAAAAACTGCGGGCAACGTGTAAAATATACGTGCGTAACTTGTATGCGGCACCATATATGTGATCGCTCGATTAGACTAAAAATTGGCGATGCCGGGTTTCGCACCTGATGCCACATATGTCATCTCTCCCCTAGTGATTAATTGCTGGTTTATACTGTATATATAATACATTACTTTAATGTCCTTTTAAGGCTAATATACATAAAAGGACTATATTCCAAGCAGAAGTTATAGGAGCTGTAAAGGAAAAGTCTGAAATTAAGAGCTTATTGTTTACCAGTAAAATGGGAAACCCTGCCGCATTGAAACTACAGTCTAGTAATATGATATACAGCTTCCCAATGAACTGGGTCAAAGTAAGCTTATAACAGGCTTATAATATGAAACTGTCCTAAGGAGCTTGCAATCGTTTCGTATTATGATACGTTCTGTCCCAAGAATCTTTCACTTTAGTTGTATAATGGGAGACCCAGCTTCAAGGAGCTTACAATCTAGTGGTATAATGGGAGATAATGTGGTAGATTTATTAAATGTCCGCCCAACATCGCTAAATGCCAACTGCATACGCTGTTGGCATCTAACATTGAACAAGCATTTCTAATGAGCAGGGGCCGTCAATCACCTGGATCAGATCAGGAGGATTTCAGTCCGTCACCTAAAAGGTGTCGGAGAAGTTAAGGAGCAGCAAGCTTAAAGGGATATTAAACCCAAAAAATTTCTTTCATCATTCAGACAGAGAATCCAATTTTAAACAACATTCCCATTTACTTCTATTATCTAATTTGCTTCATTCTTTAGATATCCTTTGCTGAAAAATTGCAATGCACATGGTTGAGCCAATCACACAATGCATCTATGTGCAGCCACCAATCAGCTGCTACTGAGCCTATCTACATATGCCTTTCAGCAAAGGATATCAAGAGAATTAAGCAAATTAGATAATAGAAGTAAATTAGAAAGATGATTAAAAATGCATGTTCTATCTAAATCATGGAAGAAAAAAATGTGGGTTTCATGTCCCTTTAAGACCGCTGCTTCTTAACTTCCGTTTCTGGTGGACCAGAAATGATGGGGCGTGGATGCATTATCTGCTGCTTAATAAATCGAGGCCCCTAATCTTTTACTGTTTTTCTACTTTTTAGAGATGAAATTTATATGAGGATATAGTCTTTTGAGTTTAAAAAACACCCACACAATTGTTAACAAATTTGTTTATTAAAATGTTTATAAAATATACATTTTTCACACATTTTGTTGTAGAGAACTCACGTGCCATGATATTTACATAAAATAACAGTATAGTTTGAATCTGCTGGATATATATATATATATATAAAAATGACCAGTAGGGATTTAATATTAATAGCATATACAAACTCCAAAACAGCTCAGCACAATGGTTGTAATGGCTCAGCACTTAGGGGTTTATCAATGGTTTATTTACAAAGTTAAAATGTCACAATATGTGTGTACCTACATAAAAAATTAATAAAAACGAATAAGCAGTGTGTGTCACAATACTAAATTGACAAATCAATGGAAAAGCAATAGATTGTAAAGAGACCGTTTAAACTGCTTGCCTGGCCAGGTACATTTAATCTTTACTACGCGTTTCACGGCTCCTCCCCCTTCCTCAGCTGTGTCCGGCTAAGAGATATTTGTATATTTAAAGGGATATTAACCCCTATTTTTTTCATGATTCAGATACAGCATGCATTTTTAAACAACTTTCTAATCTACTTTGATTATCAATTTTGCTATGTTCTCTTTAACATAAGCTCAGGAGCCTACGAGTCTCCGGAACACTACATGGCAGCAGTTTTGCAAGAATGTTATCTATTTGCAAGAACTTTAGATGGCAGCACTGTTTTCTGCCATATTGTTCTCTAAACACCTACCTAGGTATCCCTTCAACAAATAAAAACATGGGAACAAAGCAAATTTGATATTAGAAGTAAATTGGAAACTTAAAATTGGTTTGCTCTGAATCACAAATATTATGTTGACTGTTGATCTAAAGGGACATCAAACCCAATTGTTTTCTTTCATGATTTAGTAAGAGCATGCAATTTTAAACAACTTTCCAATTTACTTCTATTAACAAATTTGCTTCTTTCTCTTGATATCCTTTGTTGAAAAGCATATCTAGATAGGCTCAGTAGCTGTTGATTGGTGGCTGCACATAGATGCCTCATGTGATTGACTCACCCATGTGCATAGCTATTTCTTCAACAAAGGATATCTAAAGAATGAAGCAAATTAGATAACAGAAGTAAATTGGAATACATATGTTGGGTTTCATGTACCATTAAGTTGTGCTTAATATCTGCAAATATAGATGTCCTGAATGCATTACTGTGCCACCAAATATGTCAGAAGGGAATGTCAGGCGGTAAATATCAGTGTGCTCTCCATTAGGATTGTGAGTTTCTTAGAACTATTTCTGCTGTTATACTTGCGGACAATTATTTTGTTAAAGAGACAGTCTAGTTAACATTAAACTTTTATGATTCAGATAGGGCATGCAATTTTAAACAATTTTCCAATTTATTTTTATCATCACATTTGCTTTGTTCTCTTGATTTTCTTTGTTGAAAGCTAAACCTAGTAAGGGTAATATGCTAATTTCAAAGCCCTTGACGGCCGCCTCTTATCTCAGTGCATTTTTACAGTTTGTCACAGTTAGACAGTGCTAGTTCATGTGTGCCATATAGATAACATTGTACTCACTCCCGTGGAGTTATTTAACAGTTTGTAAAAAGCACTGAAATAAGGGGGCAATCTGCAGAGTTTCAGATACAAGGTAATAACAGAGGTAAAAAGTACATTAATATGACTGTATTAGTTATGCAAAACTGGGGAATGGGTAATAAAGGGATTATCTATCTTTTTAAACAATAACAATTCTGGAGTAGACTGTCATTTAATGCACATAAAACTCATTTTACTCTGCAGCAGTGTATGTTACTATATCCACTGCGGCCAATTTGGGACAGATATGTGGCAGAGTTAGGCTTTGGAAGTCTGCAGCATTCACTACTTCCAGTTCTCAGAATTGGAAAGCCAAACATATTCAGAGTTTTCTTCAGAGTTTTTTCATACGCTGTCAGCATTTATCATTACACAAGCATTTCTAGTGAACTGCTTGTGCAATGCCGCCCCCTGCACATTCGCGTCCAATTGGCCGCTAGCAGGGGGTGTCCATAAACCCAATTGTATCCAATCAGGATGATTGCTGTCCGCCGCCTCAGCGGTGGCGGACGAGTTAAGGAGCAGTGGGCCGGAAGCAGCATCCACTGATTCATAAATCGACTCCCTAGGCTGCACATTGCCTCTTGCTATACCCAATGTGGTCAGTAAGCTCATTGTAGTGCATTTCTACTCCTTCAAAAAAGGATACTAAGATAATTAAGCAAATTTAATAACAGAAGTAAAATAAAAGTTGTTTAACATCATATGCTCTATAGGAATCATGAAAGAAAAAAAATTGTTTCATATCCCTTTAAGAACTGTAATCAAAAAGACAGTTTAAAAAATAAACAGACTGGGAAAGGATGGGGGTACATGTTAATTATTGTGTTTAATTGAGCCCTAACAGTTGATTGGTAGATTATTCTCATCAGCTCGGGATGAAGGCAAGCTTGTAATTTATGGGAATGTTTGCTAATCCATTCATTCTTGGAGCAATGTCGGATTCTGTAAATTGTGTTGAAGAGTTGAGTCTAAAGTTCTGCAGGATGGTAGTTAAAAACAGGAAGAGTTCCATACGTGCAAGGCCTTCCCCAAGGCACTTCCGCTTCCCTGTTAGCAGCAAGATCAGGGAAAAGATGTTTCACAAATTAATACTGTAAAACATAGGCCATTGTTTATAAGAACAAGTGGTTTTTTTAAGTTTGAAGAATATAACAAATGTTCCCCTTGACATTTGTTCCACTTTTCAGAAGTTTCTATAGACCAGGTTTAAGGGGACATATAGCTGCAATAAGTAAATGCTATAATGAACTAGAGTAATTTCTTATTGTGCAATTGGTATTGGCATGACTAAGGGTGGATAACCCAAAACGTTGCTGTATCATGTATTGGATCTAATTCCTTAATAAAAGTATCTCAAAAGAATTCAGTGTTGAGGATTAAGAATAAAAATATTAGGTTTTATGTCCCGTTATAACGTGTGGGACATCTTGTGAAATGAAACTTAAACTACATATTATTTATTATCATTTGTACCTGCTGAAAATGCCATAAAAGCATCACTCTTCCTAAAACAGCCGTTGTTGTCTAGAAAATGATCAGGGTTAAATTTGTCTGGAGTAGAGTATTGCTCTGGGTCACTTAACACTGAACCGAGAAGTGGTATAACATCAATGCCCTATGGGGGAAAAAAAAGATATTGTGAGATAAATACTGTTCATTTTTTTTTAATATATATACAGTATATATATATATATATATATATATATATATATTTGGAGAGTAGCATTAATGTTTCCCTAAACATCTGTCCCACATTCAAATCTTTCTTTAGAACAAATGTGAACATTCAAAAATTTTACTTCAATATTTGCATGTTGAATAAATTATTGAAAAGTAATATTTAAATATTATATTTGAATGTTGATTCCTATAGACTACCATTGATTTATTTGAAAATCAACATTCAAATGTTAATATCTAATATCTATTACATTGTATATTCAAATGTTGAATGAAATATAGATAACTAATGTTTGTTTCCAAGTATTCAACATTTCTTTCTAATAAATTAATGTGTCAAAAACTTGTTATTTTTTAACAAGATGCCACAATATTACCCATCCTTAGTTTGTAAAAATATAAATTTAAAATGTATGTTTTTTTTTATGTTTTGTAATTTATTATAGAGAATGTTTCTTAAATATATGAACAAGACGTTGACCCAAGACCATTATGATTGTATGTACAATATTTCTTTATCTGGAAGTGTGTACATGTTGTAACAGAATTTATTGGTGTGTTACCTTAGGGATAGCAAATCCCCTGAATTTAATATTCCTAGTTACAGAATGTGTGAGACCCATAGGAGTGACATTGCAAAATCTCTGAATTTCATGGATCACTGCGTTCATGTATGGCATCTTAATCCGGTCTTCCATATTTGGAAGACGATTCTGACCAATAACCTGGTTAATTTCCTTGTGTAACTTTGCTGAAAAAATAAAATAAAAAATAGTAATGTATGTTTAAATTAGGGCAAGAAAATGATTTTATGTTATAAAATATTTATTTTCATTATTAATATACTTAAAACAAAAATATATCATAAAAATCATATATGGCAGTGCTATACATTCTATTCATTATTAATTTAATGACAAAAAATAGAATAGTGAACTATAATAAAATGTAAATGATTAAGCACTTTATCTCTATGGGTATTAATAATGTTGATGGTTTTAAAATGTTGTTGCCTCCATATGAAGAGTAAAAAACATGGTATAAAAGTTAGAATGGTATTCTTAAATAAAAAATAAATTAAAAATAAACATTTTATAGTACTTTGAGAGCATAGAAACACCTGTTAACTACATGGGCTAGATGATATTTGTTAAAGAGACATGCAAGTTAAAATTTAAAGGAGCAATAAATACATTAGAACTCCAAAATCAATAAATGCATAATAAAAAAGGCATTGTAATTGCACTTACTCTAAATTAAGCAGTAGATTTTTTTTAAATTCCATTCCCCCAGCCCCTGTATCATGTGACAGTCATCAGCTAATCACAGACTCATATACTTATACACTGTGAACATGTCAAATAGAAGATGGTGCCTAGAAAAGTGTGCAAATAAAAAGATAGTGCACAATTTAATAAGGGAAATACATTAGAATTATTTTTTTTTTAAATTACATTCACTATTTGAATTGTGAACATTAAATTTTCATTTCATTTTAGTTATATATATATATATATATATATATATATATATATATATATATATATATATATATATATATATACTGTATATATTTAAAAATAAATAGAACATTTTTGACTATGTGAAGAACATTTGAATGTTAATAATTTATGTTGGGTATAGTTTAGGGCACTTGGTTTAAATAGAGTCGGGTTTAGCGCACAATCGATGTATTACGTGTTTTTTTCAATTTCATTTCTATTGAAGTCTATGGGGGATATTTATCAAAGGTCTGGTGGACCTGATCCGACAGTGCGGATCAGGTCCGCCAGACCTCACTGAATGCGGAGAGCAATACACTCTCCGTATTCAGGAAAAACAATACCGGTATTGGCGCTGTGGTAGAAGAAATATATGCTGATCAGTGCATAATGGAAACGTGTTGTCCCTGTTTAGGAAAATGGACAAGCACAGAGCGTAGATGGTTCAATCTAGAAAGTGGTTCTGGATCCTCTGTGATGTCATCTAGGTGGCCTGCTAGTGGGTGTGTACTTCCAAATTACACCCAATAGAAGGAGAAAGCTGTATGAGACAAAGAAACACAGGCTCAGCCCGACTCAAATGCAGATTATTTATTACAGAGTAAGTCCATGTGACAAAATGCATACTCACTAGCATTTAAAATCAATAGAAGCATGTGTAATACAAACAATCCTTCCGGTGTGATTCTCAAGTCCTGAGCAGATTCAGCCCACCTCGGTCGAACTATACCAAGTCTGGATGTAAGGTGCCAGGGAATATTAAATACACTGCTGGTGCAACGTCGCCCCCTGCAGATTCGCGGCCAATCGGCCGCCAGCAGGGAGGTGTCAATCAACCTGATCGTACTCGATCGGGTTGATTTTCGGCGATGTGTTTCCACCTGCTCAGAGCAGGCGGACAGGGTTATGGAGCAGCAGTCTTGATAAATGGACCCCTATGGGTAGAATAAATTAACAGTGCTACAGTATCCAAAGTCCTGAAGTTTGCGCGCATCGGCTTTAGCTCACACACAAACCATTTACTTTCAACTTATAATACCAGCGCTAACCAGCACGTGCAAAATGGTTACTTCTAGCAGTGTTTATGCTCAAGTGGAATCTAGCCCTATGCACATTTTATAAGCATAGTATTGTGGATATTCCCTATCTCCCTCTAGTCGTGGGTGCAACCATGTTGAAATTTGCCTTTCATTGCATTCCAGTGCTGACGTGTTTGCACATGTGCAGTAACCCTTCTTCAGATACCTGCAGTGTAACCTAAGTTCCAAAATGGCGGCACCTATAATTAGAGGGAGGAGCATGAAATTTATTTAATTTTTAGTGTTTTTTTAAGCAGTAAATGTATAACTTGTTTGCAAACACTGCTGCTGTATAGGGCTCAAGACACATGCGCACTTCTACACCTATCTAGGTAAAGTCTCAGGAAAGGAACTGTTTTAACAAAGAGAACAGTAAATTTGATTAAAACAAATTTAAAAAAATAATAAACTCTGGGCTTTATCTGAGCCTGTTTTATTTAGCTTGGTTTAATATTGACTTCTTATTGACAAGTCTCTTTATAGGAAATAAAACTAAATATTGCCATTCGATGTTAGACATTTTTCATTTTTCAAATTGAATTTGATGGTTAATCAACAACAAATTCAGGGCTAGAAATTCTTAATGTATTATGTTTGCAATATTTATATCCACATACATTTTTTTAATTTGAAGTTTGGACATTTGGAATATTGCAATAAATGTATTGAGAGAAAATGATGGAATGGTGTAAGATCGCACATTGGTTTGTGTATACTCCATAGATGAGCCCAATAAATTGGTAATTATATGTTTGCATTCAAAGGATCAGAATATGAGTCTGAGAACAACTGATTAAACATTTGTTCCTATTCATGTGCCTCGTATATCAGAACATTGTACCTTGTATCTCTGGATATTTGAGAAGAATTAGTAATCCATAATTCAACGTAGTGCTAATTGTCTCTGTCCCAGCAAAGAACATGTCCAGACATGATATGAGCATATTGTTCGTGTTGAACTCAGAGTCTGGTTTGTGCTTCTCCTAAATCCATATAAGAATGAACAAAAATAAGGTTAGTAAGGGACACACCACATTGTGAGATTTTGGATTCTGTTTAAAGGGACACTAAAGGGACATTCCAGCCAAAATTGGAATCCACGTGGATGCATTTCAGTTTTGAATAGAATCCTTTTTGAAATATAAATGTATAAGCAAAAATTATTCTAATAAAATCTATTGCTGTTTCAAAAGAGTATTTAAGTATGCACAGTGCACCAACATTTTAAACACAACAGACTCAATTTGTTAATTGCTGATATGATACAAGCCCCACTGACACTCAGAGCAGCTGCAGTATTTAAAATGCTGGTGCACTGAGAATATCTAGCTATGCTTCACATGCACATGCAGAGAAAAAATTAAAAAATGTCATAACTTTTACTAGAAGCTTTTTTTGCCAATATATGTATATAGCAAATATGTTTCTATTCAAAGATGTAACTCATCTATGTGTATTTCAATTTTAACTGGAATGTCCCTTTAAATTCTGCTTGGTAAAAAAAAGCTTTGCAATATACTTTCATTATTTAATGTGCCCCATTTTCCTGTAATTTAATTGTGTAGACTATGTGCTGTTCCAATTCCCATGACGACTTGGAAGTGCAAGTTCAAAACTTTCCAAACACGGTTACATTCCCCACAGACATTCCGCTAGATTTAGAGTTTTGTCGGTAAAAACCAGCGTAGCTAACGCTGCTTTTTTTCCCAACGCACCCTTCCAACAACGCTGGTATTTAGAGTAGTCTGAGGGGCTGCGTTAGGCTCAAAAAAGGGTGCGTTGAGCCTAATTCAGCTCCACTTCAACCCTCAATACCAGCGTTGCTTATGGTAGCGGTAAGCTGGAAAAACGTGCTCGTGCACAATATCCCCATAGGAAACAATGGGGCATTTTGGGCTGGAAAAAAACAGCGTTCAGCTCCTAACGCAGCCCCATTGTTTCCTATGGGGAAACACTCTCTAAGTCTGCACCTAACACCCTAACATGAACCCCGAGTCTAAACACCCCTAACCTTACACTTATTAACCCCTAATCTGCCGCCCCCGCTATCGCTGACACCTACATTATATTATTAACCCCTAATCTGCCGCTCCGGACACCGCCGCAACCTACATTATAGCTATGAACCCCTAATCTGCTGCCCCTAACACCGCCGACCCCTATATTATATTTATTAACCCCTAATCTGCCCCCCCAATGTCGCCGCCACCTACCTACACTTATTAACCCCTAATCTGCAGACCGGACCTCGCCGCCACTATAATAAATGTATTAACCCCTAAACCGCCGCACTCCCACCTCGCAAACAGTAGAATAAAAAGTATTAACCCCTAATCTGCCCTCCCCAACATCGCCGCCACCTACCTACAATTATTAACCCCTAATCTCCTGCCCGCACCGTCGTCGCTACTATAATAAAGTTATTAACCCCTAAACCTAAGTCTAACCCTAGCACCCCCTAACATAAATATAATTTAAATTAAACGAAATAATATTCCTAAAATTAACTAAATTAATCCGATTTAAAACTAAATACTTACCTATAAAATAAACCCTAATATAGCTACAATATAACTAATAATTACATTGTAGCTATTTTAGGATTTATATTTATTTTACAGGCAACTTTGTATTTATTTTAACTAGGTACAATAGCTATTAAATAGTTAATAACTATTTAATAGCTACCTAGTTCAAATAAGTACAGAATTACCTGTAAAATAAATCCTAACCTAAGTTACAATTACACCTAAAATTACACTATCATTAAATTAATTAAATAAATTACCTACAATTACCTAAAATAAAGTACTATAAAATAAACTATTCTATAATACAAAAACAAACAAACACTAAATTACAAAAAATAAAAAAGAATTACAAGAAGTTTAAACGAATTACACCTAATCTAAGCCCCCTAATAAAATAAAAAATCCCCCCAAAATAAAAAATTCCCTACCCTATTCTAAAATACAAAAGCAATCAGCTCTTTTACCAGCCCTTAAAAGGGCTTTTTGCGGGGCATTGCCCCAAAGTAATCAGCTCTTTTACCTATAAAAAAAAATACAATACCCCCCCAACATTACAACCCACCACCCACATACCCCTACTCTAACCCACCCAAACCCCCCTTAAAAAAACCTATCGCTAACCCCCTGAAGATCTCCCTACCTTGAGTCGTCTTCACCCAGTCAAGCTGAATTCTTCATCCAAGGTGCGCAGAGGAGGTCCTTGATCCGGTAGAAGTCTTCATCCAAGTGGCAAAGAAGAGGTCCTCCATCTGGTAGAAGTGTTCATCCAGGCGGCGTCTTCAATCTTCATCCATTCGGAGCGGGGCGGAGCCATCTTCAACGGAGACGACGCAGAGCCATCCTCTTCAACCAATGACTTCCCGACGAATGAAGGTTCCTTTAAGGGACATCATCCAAGATGGCGTCCCTTCAATTCCGATTGGCTGATAGAATTCTATCAGCCAATCGGAAATAAGGTTGAAAAAAATCTGATTGAAGTTCAATCTGATTGGCTGATCCAACTAACCAATCGTATTGAACTCGCATTCTATTGGCTGATTGGAACAGCCAATAGAATGCGAGTTCAATACGACTGGCTGATTGGATCAGACAATCGGATTGAACTTCAATCTGATTGGCTGATTGAATCGGCCAATCAGATTTTTCCTACCTTAATTCAGATTGGCTGATAGAATCCTATCAGCCAATCGGAATTCGAGGGACGCCATCTTGGATGACGTCATTTAAACGACCAGGCATTCATCGTTAGTCCGTCGGCCAAGAAGGATGCTCCGCGCTGGAGGTCTTGAAGATGGAGCCGCTCCTCGTCGGATGGCTGAAGATAGAAGATGCCGCTTGTATGAAGATGTCTGCTGGTCCGGATGTCTTCTTCTGCCCGGATAGGATGAAGACTTCTGCTGGTCTGGATGTCCCCTTCTGCCCCATCGGATGAAGACTTCGGCCCGGCTGGGTGAAGACGACTCAAGGTAGGGAGATCTTCAGGGGGTAGTGTTAGGTTTATTTAAGGGGGGTTTGGGTGGGTTAGAGTAGGGGTATGTGGGTGGGGGGTTTTAATGTTGGGGGGTATTGCATTTTTATTTTCAGGTAAAAGAGCTGATTACTTTGGGGCAATGCCCCACAAAAAGCCCTTTTAAGGGATGGTAAAAGAGCTGGTTACTTGGTAATTTAGAATAGGGTAGGGATTTTTTTATTTTGGGGGGATTTTTTATTTTATTAGGGGGCTTAGATTAGGTGTAATTAGTTTAAACTTCTTGTAATTCTTTTTTATTTTTTGTAATTTAGTGTTTGTTTTTTTGTATTATAGAATAGTTTATTTTATTGTATTTTATTTTAGGTAATTGTAGGTAATTTATTTAATTCATTTAATGATAGTGTAGTGTTAGGTTTAATTGTAACTTAGGTTAGGATTTATTTTACAGGTAATTTTGTACTTATTTTAACTAGGTAGCTATTAAATAGTTATTAACTATTTAATAGCTATTGTACCTAGTTAAAATAAATACGAAGTTGCCTGTAAAATAAATATAAATCCTAAAATAGCTACAATGTAATTATTAGTTATATTGTAGCTATATTAGGGTTTATTTTATAGGTATGTATTTAGTTTTAAATAGGATTCATTTAGTTAATTTTAGGAATATTATTTCATTTAATTTAAATTATATTTATGTTAGGGGGGTGTTAGGGTTAGGGTTAGACTTAGGTTTAGGGGTTAATAACTTTATTATAGTAGCGGCGACGGTGCGGGCGGGAGATTACGGGTTAATAATTGTAGGTAGGTGGCGGCGATGTTAGGGAGGGCAGATTAGGGGTTAATACTATTTATTCTAGTGTTTGCGAGGCAGGAGGGCGGCGGTTTAGGGGTTAATACATTTTTTTATAGTGGCGGCGAGGTCCAGTCGGCAGATTAGGGGTCAATAAGTGTAGTTAGGTAGCGGCAACGTTGGGGGGGGCAGATTAGGGGTTAATAAATATAATATAGGGGTCGGCGATGTTAGGGGCAGCAGATTAAAGGTTTATAGGTATAATGTAGGTGGCGGCCGTGTCCGGTCGGCAGATTAGGGGTTACAAAATTTTTTTTATAGTGGCGGCGATGTGGGGGGGGCCTCGGTTTAGGGGTACATAGGCAGTTTATGGGTGTTAGTGTACTTTAGAGCACAGTAGTTAAGAGCTTTATATTCACGCATTAGCACATAAAGCTCTTAACTACTGACTTTTTTTGTCGCTAGGAATCTTGTTGGTAGAGGGTCTGCCGCTCACTTCTTCCAAGACTCCAAATACCGGCATTAGGCAGATCCCATTGAAAAGATAGGATACGCAATTGGCATAACGGGATCTGCGGTAGCCTGGAGTCGCGGTAGGGAAGTGAGCGTTAGGCTCTTTCCTGCCTGACTCTAAATACCAGCGGGCAGTAAAAAGCAGCGTTAGGACCCCTTAACGCTGCTTTTGATGGCTAACGCAGAACTCTAAATCTAGGTGATTGTTTTCGCACTCTGGTAATTCATTAACATAAAACCTAAACATTTCTAATTTACTTATCTAATATGTTTCATTGTCTTGAATCCTTTGTTGAAAAGCATACCTAGGTAGTCTCAGAAGCAACAAATTACTACTGGGAGCAAGCTGGTATTTGTGGCTACACATATATGTCAGTCATGTGTGTTCAGCTAGCTCCCAGAAGTGCATTATTGCTCCTTCAAAAAATGATTCCAAGAGAATGATGCAAATCTGATCATAGAAATAAATTGGAAAGTTGTTTAAAATTGTATATTCTATCTGAACTATGAAAGCAAAATGTTGTGGGTATGTATGTCCCTTTAATTGGCCTCAGCAGATAAGACAAATTAAATCTAGTTTTTAACATGATGGATGGCACTGTTTTTCAAACCTGTCCTAACAGGCCAGATTTTGAGGATATCTGAACTAGAGCACAAGTGAAATAATCAGATGATTAGTAAACATGATTATTTTACCTGCTCTCACCCATGGTAATCCTGCAAATCTGACCTGTTAGGGAGGCCTGAGTATAGGTTTGAAATAAGGATGGGCAGATGTTTCAAAACACCCATAATTTAAAACAATGTTTGATATATTTGTTCATTCAAATCAAATTTCAAATGTTCATAAAACATTCTAACATTCTTTTTTCGAATGTTTGTTTTTGCATTTTAAAGAACATGATCAAATGTTTAGCTATGTATTTTACATCAAATTCGAAAATATTACTAACATTCAATTTCAAATTTGTTTTATGCAATCAAATTTTTAATATTCAATTTCAAAATAGTATTTATAATCTACATTTATCTTTTTATAAATGTAGAATTCAATTTCGAATTCAATTTCTAAATAGTATTTCTAATCTACATTTATCTTTTATAAGTGTAATTTTGATTTCGAAATAAACATTCAAATTCAAATCCAACATTCAAAATAGAAACCAAAATTCAAAATAGAAAGTTACATTAAAAAACTAAAGTTTTATTGGAAATCGAAACCAAAATTTGAATTTAAAAGTTACATTTGAAAACTGGAAATAACATTTGATTTTCGAATTTTAAAGAATATTCGTTCTTATCAACATTCAATTTTCCAAACCTAATTTCGACAATAAAATTAATTCTACCATTTAAATTTAAACACATTCGCCCATCCCTAGTTTGAAAACCAAAGGCTTTAGTTATCATGTGTCGCTGTAGCGTATCATATCCGCAGGAAAGAAATACTTGTGCAATGCCGCCTCCTGCTTACTGGCGGCCAATCAACTGCTAGCAGGGGCTGTCAATCATCCCGATCATATAGGATCAGGATGATTTAAATCCACCACCATTTAGATAGTGGAGAGGTTAAAGGGCAGAGCTGCTTTTTAACTATAATGAGCTTCGGAAACAGCATTCGCTACAAGATAGATGGAGCCCTAAAATTTTAAAGGGACACTTGTCACTTAACCTAAATTTTTTATTTCATGATTCAGATAGAGCATGCAGTGTTGAGCAACTTTCTAATTTAATCCTATTATCAATTTTTCTTCATTCTCTTGCTATCTTTATTTAAAAAGGAGGAATGTAAGAAGCCAGCCCATTTTAGGTTCAGAACCCTGGATAGTGTTTGCTTATTGGTGGCAACATTTAGCAAACTAATAAGGAAGCAAACCCAAGTTCTGAACCAAAAATAGGCCGGTTCCTATCCTGCTTTTTAAATAAAGATAGCAACAGAACGAAGAAAAATTGATAATAGGAGTAAATTAATAAGTTGCTTAAAATTGCATTATCTATCTGAATCATGAAATAAAATATTTGGGTTTAGTGTCCCTTTAAGGAACAGACTTTCCCTTTAGCTTCTACTCAAAGAAACATATGAACCTCAAAAAAGTGTGTGTGCAAAATTAAAGCACCTCTTCAATTTTATTGATGAAGCAGTCAATGTAATCTCTGGGTGAGGATGGATCTATTGTCTCTTGGTTTTGTTTCACTTTTTCAGCAATGTATTCTATAATCATGCTGGTAATTTTTGTTATCTTATGGTGAGGACCTGGTATGTGGTTCATTAACAGAGGAAATAAATCTTGAGCCTGAAAGACAGAAAAAAAATATTAATAACGTTTACTTGAACAAAGCCCCTCTAAACATCAATACACAACTGAATGATCAGTCCACATTAATATGTTGTTGCAAAATGTGACATTTCCATGTACCCACTATGGTTAAAGGGACATGAAACCCAATACTTTTCTTGATTTTTATTTATTTAAACAATTATTAAATCCTATTTACAATAAATAAAGCAATATCAGTTTTTCATTTCCTTCCAATACTCATTGGCTAAAAAGGACTTCCTGATAAACCATCATTGGCAGATGGTTTCTCATAGGTGAGAAATACCTATCAGCTAATAAGCACATAATAGGCAACAAGCAACTCATACTGCTGCATTAGTGTCCACTTAAAGTTAAATAGCTTTTAATTCATATTTTTAACGGGGAAAAAAAAATCTTAAATACTGTTCTCTGCTAGGACCCTTTAAAAAAAACACAATTGCCCCATTAGAGATTGTGCTGTGAAAATGTATTCAAATTCATTTTTGTTTTTTTGCTTCCTATTCTATGATATTCCAATCCATTAGCATACATCCTAACATTTGTGGCTGAGGAAACCTATCGATCAAGCTCCGAATGGAGCTTGATCCCCCGTGTTTCTGGCGAGCCTGATTGACACCTCCCTGCTGGCGGCCGACTGGCCGCGAGTCAGCAGGGGGCGGCGTTGCACCAGCAGCTCTTGTGAGCTGCTGATGCAATGCTGAATACAGAGAGCGTATTGCTCTCCGCATTCAGCGAGGTCTTGCGGACAAAGGTCCGCAAGACCTTTGTTAAATAGAGGCTTGAGAATGAGATACATAGTAGGTTGATATGAGCCTGTCACCACATTGTGGGTGGAGCCATGTTGGGAAGGGAGAGATCATAGGTGGTTATTGGACAGGATTGTGGGTATTTCTGGGAGGGACATCTGGCTGTCTCAGAGGGACAGAGCACAGATTCAGGGACTGTCCCTTTTAAATAGGGACAGCTGGGAGGTCTGCTTAGACATTTATTATGACTATGATTTTACAATCAAATTAAGTAAAAATTCTAAAAATGATGATCCGGTTTTCATTGGTGGTGTTATTTGTTTTAGGTCATCTGTTATCCATTAAAAGAGTTGTTGATAAACCTAAAATCATATGTCAGTTTAGAAATCTGTCAGATCTTTTTTTGGCACTCCCCATACTATAGCATTTAAATGCTGTTTTTTCAATTGAGTTGAGTGGGAGGTGAAAACCTCAAATGTTTCTTTCATGGTTTGGATACAACATACAATTTAAACAACTTTCCAATTTACTTCTATTATCAAATTTGCTTCATCATCTTGGTATCCTTTGCTGAAGGAACAGCATTGCACTACTGGCAACTAGCTGAAAACATCTAGTTAGCCAATCCCAAGAGACAAATTTGTGCAGGCACCAATCAGAAGCTAGCTCCCACTGGTGTAGGATATGTGTAGGATATGTGGGTACCAAGAGAACAAAGCACATTTAAAAATAGAAATTAATCTAAAAATGTCAAATTTGTCCTAAAAAATGACTTCAGTGAGTTAGGTAGCAAGCTTAAAGGAAGGACCTCCATTTCCAACTGGAATCTTGTAGACAGTTACCAATTACTCTGCTTGTCACATGTGTATTCAAATAACCTGCAGGCATGCTACAACTGGAATCTTGTAGACAGTTACCAATTACTCTGCTTGTCACATGTGTATTCAAATAACCTGCAGGCACGCTACAACTGGAATCTTGTAGACAGTTACCAATTACTCTGCTTGTCACATGTGTATTCAAATAACCTGCAGGCACGCTACAACTGGAATATTGTAGACAGTTACCAATTACTCTGCTTGTCACATGTGTATTCAAATAACCTGCAGGCACGCTACAACTGGAATCTTGTAGACAGTTACCAATTACTCTGCTTGTCACATGTGTATTCAAATAACCTGCAGGCACGCTATAACTGGAATCTTTATCGCAGCAACCATCTCCACTGCTTTCACTTGTAGAGACCACAACACAGTTACTTGTGGGGTCTGGGGAAGAACATTTTTGTAGAGATATTTAGGGCCCCATGCACGAAGGAGCGAGCAGACAAGCTTTTTAACTCGAGAAGTTGTCCGCTTGCCTTCGCTACATCAGGCAGCGGATGAACAGGATCCGCTGCTGTTTGTATCATTACACGCTGAAGGTAGTATGTAATGCCCGCCCCTTCTCTCGTGCAATTAATCTCGTGAGAGAAGGGATTGTCAATCACTGAGAGCAAGCGCGTTTAATATCTAGGATTTCTTGACATACAGTGCTCCAATTTCATAACGGCTAGGCACCAAACGCTGTAATGTTATTTCTCTGCTTTACCGACACATGTTTCAACCCAGCATGCTTTGCAGGTCACAGGGGCCTAATCTTCCAACCTTGGAATAGACTTGTATTGTGGCATAACTTTATGGGGTAGATTTACTAAATGTCGAGTGGACATCAATCGCTATAGCGGCATTTATCATTGCACATCCGCTGCTTGATAAATGGAGCCCTATGTCTGGCTGCAATATCTTGTTACTATTGTTATTATGTAACTACACTTGGTGATTTTATTAACTTAATAACATTGCCAGCTCCCTTACTTTTATGACTGTGTCTAGGCACTAATGGTTCTTATTGTAAATACTTGCACATTTGCTGTGACTATATAATGATGATATATTTATAATCTGTTAAAGAGACAGTTTAGTAAAAAAAACTTTCATGATTTAAATAGGGCATGTAATTTTAAACAACTTCCCAATTTACTTTTATCACCAATTTTGCTCTGTTCTCTTGGTATTCTTAGTTGAAAGCTAAACCTAGGCGATTCATATGCTAATTTCTTAGACCTTGAAGACTGCCTCTAATCTGAATGTATTTTGACCACTAGAGGGCATTAGTTCATGTGTTTCATATAGATAACATTGAGCTCATGCACGTGAAGTTACCCTGGAGTGAGCACCGACTGGCTAAAATGCAAGTCTGTCAAAAGAACTGAAATAAGGGGGCAGTTTGCAGAAGCTTAGATACTAGGTACTAACAGAGGTAAAATGTGTATTATTATAACAGTGTTGGTTATGCAAAACTGGGGAATGGGTAATAAAGGCATTATCTTTCTTTTTAATCAACAAAAAATCTGGTATTCACTGTCCCTTTTATCAATTTTTGATATATTTAAAAAGAGTGCTGGAATCCCTTTCTCTTTTTCAGGTTGACTAATGGTTTAAACATGATTATTCTTTCTACATTTACTATTTTAGTATTAAGTGTAAGGGTCTGCACCAATTGATACTATAATATATTGATATATAAGAGCCTTCAAAATAAAAGTTGTTCTCTCTCCAACTTTTGAATATATCAGTTAAATTATAATCACTAAATCTACATCTATCTTATAACTGCTTGCTTAGAACAAGTTCCTATGGGGCTGATTTATCACGGCCCTAATGGGGCTGTATACCCCTGTTTCCGCGATTGGCCGCAAATCTGCAGGGGGTGGCATTGCACAAGCAGTTCACCAGAACTGCTTGTGCAATGAAAAATGCAGACAGTGTATGCTGTCGGCATTTATCAATGTCTGATGGACATGATTCGCCAGACACTTGATAAATTGAGCCCTTTGTCTAAGATACCGCTATCACAATAAACATTTCAAAACCTTACAGGACAAACTAATTAAAACTGTAAAATATACAACCTCTATAAAAAAGTTCAAGAGAATAAAAATAAAAATGATACATCTTTGTCAGTGAGGCATGACCACAAGAGTAATCTTGACTTTCTAAATTCTGGATGCTGAACCAAGGTTTAGGAGGAAAACTCTTAGAGAATGCCCCAGAATGCCCGGAAATTGTTCAGTTATGCAACGTTTCTGAGACACCGTTCATTCTATCCAGTAAGACTACATTAAAGGACCATTAAATGGGCAGTAAAGTCATAATGAGACATTCATGATTTAGACAGAGCATACAATTTTAAACAATCATCCAATTTACTTCTATTTTTTAATTTGATTTGTTCTTTTGTTATTCTTTGCTGAAAGGTTTTTCTAGGTACGCTCAGGAGCAGCAAATAACCTATATTCTAGCTTCTGATTGGTGGATGCAAATATATACTGATTGTCATTGGCTCACCCATGTGTTCAGTTAGAAACAAGTAGTGCATTGCTGCTCCTTCAACAAATGATACCAAGAGAATGAAATAAATTTGATAATAACATTTTAAACAACTTTTCAGTTTATTTCTATGCTCTACCTAAATAATGAAAGAAAATTTGGGGTTTTATGTCCCTTTAACCTCAAAAAATGGCCTTTGACTTACTAAAATATTGGTAAATTTTCCAATTTGTATAAACTGAACCAGAATGGAAACAATATTTTATATGGACTTTAATTCATCCATTCTAATGAAGATGCTTTATAACGTACTTTTTATTATATCAATGAAATTCTAATACACTGTGCTCTGTCCACCCGCTTCAAAAGTAATTTTTTTTTGTGAGCTAATGGTTTTGACAGTTCTCCAATTGGCGCCACGCACACAAATTTTTTTTTGCATGAGTGCCATATGACTAGAGCACCGATTGGAGAACAGTCAAAACTGCTAGCTCACAAAAAAAATCTTTTTAAGTGGGCGGCCGGAGCGAGGGGTATTAGAATTAAATTAAAAAGTTCATTCCTGATTTTCATATAAAGATACAAAGAGAACAAAGAAAATTTGATAATAGGAGTAAATTAGAAAGTTGCTTAAAAATTGCATGCTTTATCAGAATAATTCAAGAAAAAAAATCGGGTTTGTTATCCCTTTAAGAAATTTCTTTCTCCAATGTCCTTTTTCTTATTATAGTAAAATGTTGAGAATACAATCATTTACCTTAGCCCATGGAGAACTCATTACTTGGTACCCTTCATTAAACAAGTAGAGCAATTTCCACAGCTTCTTGTCTTCATAGTTAGATCGTTTTCCAAAGACCATTGAGGACATCACGTTGGCTACAGATTGGTTGAGGATATGAGTTGGATCCACCTCCCTCTCTAGAATGGAATAACATCATTCTCAAATTCATATTACATATTATGTAAAAACATCCTGAAGAGTGCCCACAGGCCAAAATATGTAAATGAGATGACTCTAGAGGCATTCAGTAGCTGTTCATGCTTCTGAAGTAATCAGTAAGGTAAGCTGCTAATCATTCAAAGTCATAACCCAGAAATTTTTATTTTAGCTGATGACTTTACAAGCCTGGTGGTGTTTAATGATGTGCAGATTACCTCTAAAGTAGTTTTTAAACCATCAAATGTCTCCAAGATGTTCTCCGATGTAATCCTGTTTGTCTTGGGAGCACAATGTCTACTATACCAGGGGTCAGACACCTTGGGTCCCCAGATGTTTTGGGACTACATTTTCTATGATGCTGAGACACTCTTTATGCTCTCTGAGCATCATGGGAAGTGTAGCTCCCAAACACATGGGGGCCAAAGGTTGCTGACCCCTGTACTATACTAATAACGCCCTTGCTTAAATGATTTAAAAAATACATACATGCATATTTCTATGGTTTTGGACCACAACAGGTTAATTTCATGCATGTAACTTATTAGCATCACTACACACTATTAGTGATGTCCCGAACTGTTCGCCCGCGAACGGTTCACAGCGAACATAGCTTGTTCGCGTTCGCGTTTGTGGGCGAACACATGGCGATGTTCGATCCGCCCCTATGTGTCATCATTGTGGAAACTTTGACCCTTTATGTCACAGCCTCCTGACACATTAGAGCCAATCAACATCAGACACTCCCTCACAGACCCTCCCAGCTACTCGGAATCCGCCATTTTAGACTCATAACGACCTTGCTTTTTTAATGAGAGGACGTGTTGTGTTTTCGCTCCTGACATTAATAGTAAAAACATAGCTAGGCTAGTGTATTTACAGTCCAGAAGGACTCCACTCATCTCTGCTGCAAGCACAGCACCCCAAAAAGCCCTTTTTAGGGCTATATTTCGTGCCGTTTTTTTTTTTTTTATTAGCATTTGCCTGGCTTTCAGGCTGTGTTTTTAAGGCTCACAGCATATGCTGTGACTACTGCCACCACTGATATCTCCCTAACAACATTAGTTTAAATTTAACTAACCCAAAAATATAATTATTTTTCTAGTGTAATTTTTTTTCATTTTCTATCAGGCCAGTGTCACACAGCATATACTCTGGTTCATTGCTCTGTGCCAGCCAGCAGCCAGCAGTGTTAATATCCGTTTATAACATTATTTTTAATTTTAATAAAAACACAAAAAAATATTTTTCTAGTGTAATCTAATTACATTTACTATCATGCCTGTGTCTGTCAGGCTCACTCAGCATTAATATACCTCTTTTTTTTTCAGTCTTTTGGTTAATTGGTCTGTGCCAGGCAGCCACCCAGCACTCATATCTATTTTTCTTTCACCTTAATTTTAATATAAAAAAAAAGTTTACATTTGTTTGCTAGTGTAATCAAATCTAATTTTCTATCCGGCCTGTGTGTTTTGCTGACATAGAGAGCCTACTGTGTTTACTTGCTGCCCTGAGGATACTTCTCTAACCGAACCGCTCAACAAAAGTGAATTAGAGAACAAAGTCCGACAACATCCAACTAAATAATTAACAAGAACAAAGAGAGGATTGTATTTTGCACAATAAAATACACTTGAAAGACAGTGTAAGACCCCCTGGTGGGTCCTCCAACAAAGGATACAAAAAATCGTAACCTCCACATCATCAAAAAGATCACAACTAAAGCAACAAACTATTGCCATACTAACCCTCTGGATACTATTATAAGAGACCCCCTGGTGGGTTTCCACAAAAGTTTGCCTCAACGAACAGGATTTACAGAATAACTATACCGGTATAGTACAACCATCTTGGAATTTTTTCTTTTTTAAGGTACCTTTTATTTTTTAAGCCCCGGGCGAATGCATTTTTGCATACTCTTCTATTTCATGTGTGTTATATCAATATCTGCAGGATTCTACATATAAACTGTAAGCCCCTTTTTTGCTCTAGTTAATAATATCACATACACATTTCTAGGAACGCTATTATATTTTAGAATAATTATATTTCTTACTGTTTTGTATTGATTATATTTTAATTCCGGATCCGGTCAAAAAATAGGTAGTTCTAGCTTTTATTGTTTTTACTGTATGCATGTATTTATAAGTTACTTTGAATAAATTCTTATATATTATTTACTAAATATCAGATATCTGTCTTTCATATAACGGATTGAAATTATTATACTTCTAGTAAATTCAAACTTACACTTGCATTTGTTTTACACAGTATCAAATAAACATCTTAACATAGTATCAAACACTAGGCAAGATTTAGACTAGAGTAAATCTGGTTCAGAGCTACTCCGGTCGCACTGCAAACTATACAAATATCCCCATATTCTAACAACTATTTTTTTAGTTATAGGTGGTTTTCTTTGAGGTAAAACCACAGTTTGTAGTGTTTTCGTTGCCGCTAAATTCACACCAACATTTAGGGTAAAATTGAAAGTTGCTCTTCCAAAAGCAACTATCACATTTGTCCATTACTTGCTGCCCTCCCTAGTCTATGAGCCACGACTCATATGTGTTTAACCTTTTTTTAATTTCCCCCCCAAAAAAATAATTTCAATCATTTTTCTAGTGTAATCTAATAGTATTTTCTATCAGGCGTGTGTGTATCCGACATACATAGCCTACTGTTTTTAATAGCTGCCCTTCCAAGGCTATCAGCCACGATTCATATGTATGTGCTTAACCTTTTTCTTAAAATTTCCAAAAAAAAGTCTTTAAATCATTATGCTAGTGTAATCTAATTGTATTTTCTATCAGGCCTGTGTCTAACTGTCTATCTGACTTACACAGCATACTGTTGTTATAATTGCTGCCCTACGTAGCAGCCAGCCAGTGCGACCACTCATAGAGTCATATGTGCATTGCACTTCTTAACATAATTTTAATATTAAAATCTAAAATTTTAAAATATTTTGCTAGTGTAATGTAACTTAATTTTCTATCAGTCCTGTGTTTTTGTCACTTACACAGCATACTGTGTTCAATTACTGCCCTACCTACCATCCACGACTCATATCTGCCAGCCTGTCTGCTAGGCCCAAGTAGCCAATTAGTGGCACCAATCACAATTCTTGTAACAGTAATAAAAATAAAAAAAATCATAATTTTTTGGACTGCAAATATTCAGTCTCCTAGGGCCATTGAATTTAATTTACCTCCTGCCTGCCACTGCCAGCCTTTTGTGCCAGGCCGTCTAGCCAACTATTTACACAAATCATAATTGTTGTCACAGTCAGACAGTATAGTTATTAATTTAAATAAAAAAAAAATTTAGTGTTGATCTTAACCCTCAGTTTGCTCGTGCCTTTGAATTGCACTTTTCTACAGCCTTCCAAGCCTGTGTGCCAGGCCTACTTAAAAAATATTTACACCAATCATATTTGTTGTGACAGTATTCTAATAATTAAAAATTAAAATTTTTAGTAATAGTTGCTGTGATTTGAATCGTCAGTTTGCTGGTGCCATTGAAACGCACTTTCCTCCTGCCTTGCAGCCTGCTGTGAGCCAGGCCCCTACCTAGACAATTGTTGTCAGCAATCATATTTCTGTTAACAGTATTGCAAAAATTGTCAATCATCACTGTTTAGACTGTCAGTAATCAGTCTCCTAGTGTCCTTGAATTGCATCTCCCTCCTGCCTGCCATCCTTTTGTGCCAGGCCGTCTTGCCAACTATTTACACCAATCCTAATTTTTTGTCACAGTATAGTTACTAATTATAATTAAAAAAATCTTTATTGTTGATGATCTTAACCCTCAGTTTGCTCGTGCCTTTGAATTCAGTTGTCTACAGCCTTCCAAGCCTGTGTGCCAGGCCTACTTAAAAAATATTTACACCAATCATATTTGTTGTGACAGTATTCTAATAATTAAAAATTAAAATTTTTGGTAATAGTTGCTGTGATTTGAATCGTCAGTTTGCTGGTGCCATTGAAACGCACTTTCCTGCTGCCTTGCAGCCTGCTGTGAGCCAGGCCCCCACCTAGCCAATTGTTGTCAGCAATCATATTTCTGTTAACAGTATTGCAAAAATTGTCAATCATCACTGTTTAGACTGTCAGTAATCAGTCTCCTAGTGTCCTTGAATTGCATCTCCCTCCTGCCTGCCATCCTTTTGTGCCAGGCCGTCTTGCCAACTATTTACACCAATCCTAATTTTTTGTCACAGTATAGTTACTAATTATAATTAAAAAAATCTTTATTGTTGATGATCTTAACCCTCAGTTTGCTCGTGCCTTTGAATTCAGTTGTCTACAGCCTTCCAAGCCTGTGTGCCAGGCCTACTTAAAAAATATTTACACCAATCATATTTGTTGTGACAGTATTCTAATAATTAAAAATTAAAAATTTTGGTAATAGTTGCTGTGATTTGAATCGTCAGTTTGCTGGTGCCATTGAAAAGCACTTTCCTGCTGCCTTGCAGCCTGCTGTGAGCCAGGCCCCCACCTAGCCAATTGTTGTCAGCAATCATATTTCTTTTAACAGTATTGCAAAAATTGTCAATCATCACTGTTTAGACTGTCAGTAATCAGTCTCCTAGTGTCCTTGAATTGCATCTCCCTCCTGCCTGCCATCCTTTTGTGCCAGGCCGTCTTGCCAACTATTTACACCAATCTTAATTTTTTGTCACAGTATAGTTACTAATTAAAATTAAAAAAATCTTTATTGTTGATGATCTTAACCCTCAGTTTGCTTGTGCCTTTGAATTGCAGTTTTCTACAGCCTTCCAAGCCTGTGTGCCAGGCCTACTTAAAAAATATTTACACCAATCATATTTGTTGTGACAGTATTCTAATAATTAAAAATTAAAATTTTTGGTAATAGTTGCTGTGATTTGAATCGTCAGTTTGCTGGTGCCATTGAAACGCACTTTCCTGCTGCCTTGCAGCCTGCTGTGAGCCAGGCCCCCACCTAGCCAATTGTTGTCAGCAATCATATTTCTGTTAACAGTATTGCAAAAATTGTCAATCATCACTGTTTAGACTGTCAGTAATCAGTCTCCTAGTGTCCTTGAATTGCATCTCCCTCCTGCCTGCCATCCTTTTGTGCCAGGCCGTCTTGCCAACTATTTACACCAATCCTAATTTTTTGTCACAGTATAGTTACTAATTATAATTAAAAAAAATCTTTATTGTTGATGATCTTAACCCTCAGTTCACTCGTGCCTTTGAATTCAGTTGTCTACAGCCTTCCAAGCCTGTGTGCCAGGCCTACTTAAAAAAATATTTACACCAATCATATTTGTTGTGACAGTATTCTAATAATTAAAAATTAAAAATTTTGGTAATAGTTGCTGTGATTTGAATCGTCAGTTTGCTGGTGCCATTGAAACGCACTTTCCTGCTGCCTTGCAGCCTGCTGTGAGCCAGGCCCCCACCTAGCCAATTGTTGTCAGCAATCATATTTCTTTTAACAGTATTGCAAAAATTGTCAATCATCACTGTTTAGACTGTCAGTAATCAGTCTCCTAGTGTCCTTGCATTGCATCTCCCTCCTGCCTGCCATCCTATTGTGCCAGGCCGTCTTGCCAACTATTTACACCAATCTTAATTTTTTGTCACAGTATAGTTACTAATTAAAATTAAAAAAATCTTTATTGTTGATGATCTTAACCCTCAGTTTGCTCGTGCCTTTGAATTGCAGTTTTCTACAGCCTTCCAAGCCTGTGTGCCAGGCCTACTTAAAAAATATTTACACCAATCATATTTGTTGTGACAGTATTCTAATAATTAAAAATTAAAAATTTTGGTAATGGTTGCTGTGATTTGAATCGTCAGTTTGCTGGTGCCATTGAAACGCACTTTCCTGCTGCCTTGCAGCCTGCTGTGAGCCAGGCCCCCACCTAGCCAATTGTTGTCAGCAATCATATTTCTGTTAACAGTATTGCAAAAATTGTCAATCATCACTGTTTAGACTGTCAGTAATCAGTCTCCTAGTGTCCTTGAATTGCATCTCCCTCCTGCCTGCCATCCTTTTGTGCCAGGCCGTCTTGCCAACTATTTACACCAATCCTAATTTTTTGTCACAGTATAGTTACTAATTAAAATTAAAAAAATCTTTATTGTTGATGATCTTAACCCTCAGTTTGCTTGTGCCTTTGAATTCAGTTGTCTACAGCCTTCCAAGCCTGTGTGCCAGGCCTACTTAAAAAATATTTACACCAATCATATTTGTTGTGACAGTATTCTAATAATTAAAAATTAAAAATTTTGGTAATAGTTGCTGTGATTTGAATCGTCAGTTTGCTGGTGCCATTGAAACGCACTTTCCTGCTGCCTTGCAGCCTGCTGTGAGCCAGGCCCCCACCTAGCCAATTGTTGTCAGCAATCATATTTCTTTTAACAGTATTGCAAAAATTGTCAATCATCACTGTTTAGACTGTCAGTAATCAGTCTCCTAGTGTCCTTGAATTGCATCTCCCTCCTGCCTGCCATCCTTTTGTGCCAGGCCGTCTTGCCAACTATTTACACCAATCTTAATTTTTTGTCACAGTATAGTTACTAATTAAAATTAAAAAAATCTTTATTGTTGATGATCTTAACCCTCAGTTTGCTCGTGCCCTTGAATTGCAGTTTTCTACAGCCTTCCAAGCCTGTGTGCCAGGCCTACTTAAAAAATATTTACACCAATCATATTTGTTGTGACAGTATTCTAATAATTAAAAATAAAATTTTTTGGTAATAGTTGCTGTGATTTGAATCGTCAGTTTGCTGGTGCCATTGAAACGCACTTTCCTGCTGCCTTGCAGCCTGCTGTGAGCCAGGCCCCCACCTAGCCAATTGTTGTCAGCAATCATATTTCTGTTAACAGTATTGCAAAAATTGTCAATCATCACTGTTTAGACTGTCAGTAATCAGTCTCCTAGTGTCCTTGAATTGCATCTCCCTCCTGCCTGCCATCCTTTTGTGCCAGGCCGTCTTGCAACTATTTACACCAATCCTAATTTTTTGTCACAGTATAGTTACTAATTATAATTAAAAAAATCTTTATTGTTGATGATCTTAACCCTCAGTTTGCTCGTGCCTTTGAATTCAGTTGTCTACAGCCTTCCAAGCCTGTGTGCCAGGCCTACTTAAAAAATATTTACACCAATCATATTTGTTGTGACAGTATTCTAATAATTAAAAATTAAATTTTTTGGTAATAGTTGCTGTGATTTGAATCGTCAGTTTGCTGGTGCCATTGAAACGCATTTTCCTGCTGCCTTGCAGCCTGCTGTGAGCCAGGCCCCCACCTAGCCAATTGTTGTCAGCAATCATATTTCTGTTAACAGTATTGCAAAAATTGTCAATCATCACTGTTTAGACTGTCAGTAATCAGTCTCCTAGTGTCCTTGAATTGCATCTCCCTCCTGCCTGCCATCCTTTTGTGCCAGGCCGTCTTGCCAACTATTTACACCAATCTTAATTTTTTGTCACAGTATAGTTACTAATTAAAATTAAAAAAATCTTTATTGTTGATGATCTTAACCCTCAGTTTGCTCGTGCCTTTGAATTGCACTTTTCTACAGCCTTCCAAGCCTGTGTGCCAGGCCTACTTAAAAAATATTTACACCAATCATATTTGTTGTGACAGTATTCTAATAATTAAAAATTAAAATTTTTGGTAATAGTTGCTGTGATTTGAATCGTCAGTTTGCTGGTGCCATTAAAACGCACTTTCCTCCTGCTGCCTTGCAGCCTGCTGTGAGCCAGGCCCCTACCTAGCCAATTGTTGTCAGCAATCATATTTCTGTTAACAGTATTGCAAAAATTGTCAATCATCACTGTTTAGACTGTCAGTAATCAGTCTCCTAGTGTCCTTGAATTGCATCTCCCTCCTGCCTGCCATCCTTTTGTGCCAGGCCGTCTTGCCAACTATTTACACCAATCCTAATTTTTTGTCACAGTATAGTTACTAATTATAATTAAAAAAATCTTTATTGTTGATGATCTTAACCCTCAGTTTGCTCGTGCCTTTGAATTCAGTTTTCTACAGCCTTCCAAGCTTGTGTGCCAGGCCTACTTAAAAAATATTTACACCAATCATATTTGTTGTGACAGTATTCTAATAATTAAAAATTAAATTTTTTGGTAATAGTTGCTGTGATTTGAATCGTCAGTTTGCTGGTGCCATTGAAACGCACTTTCCTCCTGCCTTGCAGCCTGCTGTGAGCCAGGCCCCTACCTAGCCAATTGTTGTCAGCAATCATATTTCTGTTAACAGTATTGCAAAAATTGTCAATCATCACTGTTTAGACTGTCAGTAATCAGTCTCCTAGTGTCCTTGAATTGCATCTCCCTCCTGCCTGCCATCCTTTTGTGCCAGGCCGTCTTGCCAACTATTTACACCAATCCTAATTTTTTGTCACAGTATAGTTACTAATTATAATTAAAAAAATCTTTATTGTTGATGATCTTAACCCTCAGTTTGCTCGTGCCTTTGAATTCAGTTGTCTACAGCCTTCCAAGCCTGTGTGCCAGGCCTACTTAAAAAATATTTACACCAATCATATTTGTTGTGACAGTATTCTAATAATTAAAAATTAAAATTTTTGGTAATAGTTGCTGTGATTTGAATCGTCAGTTTGCTGTTGCCATTGAAACGCACTTTCCTGCTGCCTTGCAGCCTGCTGTGAGCCAGGCCCCCACCTAGCCAATTGTTGTCAGCAATCATATTTCTGTTAACAGTATTGCAAAAATTGTCAATCATCACTGTTTAGACTGTCAGTAATCAGTCTCCTAGTGTCCTTGAATTGCATCTCCCTCCTGCCTGCCATCCTTTTGTGCCAGGCCGTCTTGCCAACTATTTACATCAATCCTAATTTTTTGTCACAGTATAGATACTAATTATAATTAAAAAAATCTTTATTGTTGATGATCTTAACCCTCAGTTTGCTCGTGCCTTTGAATTCAGTTGTCTACAGCCTTCCAAGCCTGTGTGCCAGGCCTACTTAAAAAATATTTACACCAATCATATTTGTTGTGACAGTATTCTAATAATTAAAAATTAAAATATTTGGTAATAGTTGCTGTGATTTGAATCGTCAGTTTGCTGGTGCCATTGAAACGCACTTTCCTGCTGCCTTGCAGCCTGCTGTGAGCCAGGCCCCCACCTAGCCAATTGTTGTCAGCAATCATATTTCTGTTAACAGTATTGCAAAAATTGTCAATCATCACTGTTTAGACTGTCAGTAATCAGTCTCCTAGTGTCCTTGAATTGCATCTCCCTCCTGCCTGCCATCCTTTTGTGCCAGGCCGTCTTGCCAACTATTTACACCAATCCTAATTTTTTGTCACAGTATAGTTACTAATTATAATTAAAAAAATCTTTATTGTTGATGATCTTAACCCTCAGTTTGCTCGTGCCTTTGAATTCAGTTGTCTACAGCCTTCCAAGCCTGTGTGCCAGGCCTACTTAAAAAATATTTACACCAATCATATTTGTTGTGACAGTATTCTAATAATTAAAAATTAAACTTTTTGGTAATAGTTGCTATGATTTGAATCGTCAGTTTGCTGGTGCCATTGAAACGCACTTTCCTGCTGCCTTGCAGCCTGCTGTGAGCCAGGCCCCCACCTAGCCAATTGTTGTCAGCAATCATATTTCTGTTAACAGTATTGCAAAAATTGTCAATCATCACTGTTTAGACTGTCAGTAATCAGTCTCCTAGTGTCCTTGAATTGCATCTCCCTCCTGCCTGCCATCCTTTTGTGCCAGGCCGTCTTGCCAACTATTTACACCAATCTTAATTTTTTGTCACAGTATAGTTACTAATTAAAATTAAAAAAATCTTTATTGTTGATGATCTTAACCCTCAGTTTGCTCGTGCCTTTGAATTGCAGTTTTCTACAGCCTTCCAAGCCTGTGTGCCAGGCCTACTTAAAAAATATTTACACCAACCATATTTGTTGTGACAGTATTCTAATAATTAAAAATTAAAATTTTTGGTAATAGTTGCTGTGATTTGAAACCTCAGTTTGCTGGTGCCATTGAATAGCACTTTCCTCCTGCCTTGCAGCCTGCTGTGAGCCAGGCACACCTAGCCAATTGTTGTCAGCAATCATATTTCTGTTAACAGTATTGCAAAAATTGTCAATCATCACTGTTTTGACTGTCATTAATCAGTCTCCTAGTGTCCTTGAATTGCATCTCCCTCCTACCTGCCATCCTTTTGTGCCAGGCCGTCTTGCCAACTATTTACACCAATCCTAATTGTTGTCACAGTATAGTTACTAATTTAAATAAAAAAAAATCTTTATTGTTGATCTTAATCCTCATTTTGCTTGTGCCATTGAATTGCACTTTTCTACTGCCTGCCAGCTTGTGTGCCAGGCCCAACTATCCAATCAGTGCTAGCAATCATATTTCTTTTAACAGTATTGCAAAATTTGTCAATCAACACTGTTTTGACTGTCAATCTGCAGTCTACTAGTGCCCTTGAATTGCATTTTCCTCCTTCCTGTCTGCCTGTGTGCCAGTCCCAACTAGCCAATTAGTGCCACCACTCATATTTATTGTAACAGGATTGGAATTTTTGTTAATCATAACTGTTTTGACTGTGATTCTTCAGTCTCCTAGTGCCATTGAATTGCAGTTTCCTTTCTCCCAGCGTGTGTGCCAGACAGGCTCATTTGCCAAATAGTGCCAAACAATCATATTTGTTGCCACAGTACTAGTAATATTTCAAAAAATTAACAATTTGTGATTTTTAAAACATCTGTCTTTTTTGTTGTTGTCAGTCTCACAGCGTATACTGTGCCCACTTTCACAGTGCCACCACTCAATTGGTGTAATAGTATTGTTAGCGTCCATTTAAAAAAAAATGACAGACAGAGGCAGGCCACCCCGCAGGTTCCGTGGTCGTGGTCGTGGTGCTGTGATTCCTTTAGACCCTACAAATATGCACATTGTTCAGACGCCGGGTGCCAGGGGGGATGCAAAAACTTCTGAGGAGGACCTAGTTGAATGGCTAACACAGGAAACCCAATCTTCTTCAGCTTCCGCTGCTAGTCCTCCTAACCTTGACGCACCATCTAAGTCCAGCTGTGCTTTGGGCAGGTCTCAAGTGACCAGTGACACTCCGCCGCCTGTCGCCACCACCAACACTAGAACCACAGCCGCTTCACTTGATCTGTCACAGGAGTTATTGACACATCATTTTGAAGAAATGAGTGATGCGCAACCATCATTGAGGATGTAGATAATAGTGATCAGTCTCAGTCAGGCAGCATTACCAACATGGAGGTACGGTGTGATGATGATGGTGATGTTGTACCCACTGCTGCTTCCTTTCTTGATGTTTCAGATACAAGTGAAGCGGTTGATGATGATGTGTCGGTGGATGTCACGTGGGTGCCTGCTAGAAGAGAAGAAGAAGAGGGGGAAAGTTCAGATGGGGAGACAGAGAGGAGGAGGAGGAGGAGACGATTTGGAAGCACGGGGAGGTCGTCTCAAGGAGCTAGTGGTACAGTCAGACAGCATGCATTGTCACCAGGGGTCAGCCAGACAGCCCGCCGACGCCCATCAACGCATGCTGTTGCCACCACCAGAATGCCGTCATCGCAGAGCTCAGCAGTGTGGCATTTTTTTTGTGTGTCTGCCTCTGACAACAGCGATGCCATTTGCAACCTGTGCCAAAAGAAACTGAGTCGTGGGAAGTCCAACAGCCACCTAGGTACAACTGCTTTGCGAAGGCACATGGTCTCCCATCACAAAGGCCAATGGGAAGAACACATGAGTAGAAGCAGCACACAAAGTGAAAGCCGCCCTCCTCCTCCTGCTCCAGCATCTTCAGCCACGTCAACCAGTGCTGTCCTCCTTGCCCCCTCTCAACCATCCTCCACTCAGTCTCTCTTACGTAGCAGTTCCTGGTCATCTGCCCACAGTCAGGTGTCTGTCAAGGACATGTTTGAGCGTAAGAAGCCAATTTCTCAAAGTCACCCCCTTGCCCGGCGTCTGACAGCTGGCTTGTCTGAACTCTTAGCCCGCCAGCTTTTACCATACAAGCTGGTGGAGTCTGATGCTTTCAAAAAATTTGTATCTATTGGGACACCGCAGTGGAAGGTACCTGGCAGAAATTTTTTTTCACAAAAGGCAATCCCAAACCTGTACTCTGTTGTGAGAAAGGAAGTTATGGCATGTCTGGCACACAGCGTTGGGGCAAGGGTCCATATGACCACGGATAGCTGGTCTGCAAAGCATGGTCAGGGCAGGTATATCACCTACACTGCGCATTGGGTAAACCTGCTGACTTCTGACAAGCATGGAATGCGTGGCTCTGCAGAAGAGTTGGTGACACCGCCATGACTTGCAGGCAGGCCTGCTGCTACCTCCTCTACTCCTCCTACTCCATCCTCTTCCATAACCTCTTCCTCGGCTGAGTCCTCTTCAACTTCTGCGTCTTGCTCCACATCTATGGCACCCCCCCAGCTCCCCAGGTACTATGCTACATCCCGGGTAAGGCAGTGTCACGCCGTCTTGGGGTTGACTTGCCTGAAAGCGGAGAGTCACACCGCACTAGCACTCCTGATGCACAGGTGGAGCAGTGGCTGACTCCGCACCAACTGGAGATTGGCAAGGTTGTTTCTGACAATGGAAGTAATTTGGTGGCGGCATTGAAATTGGGCAAGTTGACACATGTGCCGTGCATGGCACATGTGTGTAATCTGATTGTACAACGATTTGTCCATAAGTACCCAGGCTTACAGGACGTCCTGAAGCAGGCCAGGAAGGTGTGTGGCCATTTCAGGCGTTCCTACACGGCCATGGCGCACTTGTCTGATATCCAGCGTTGAAACAACCTGCCAGTGAGGCGCTTGATTTGCGACAGCCCGACACGGTGGAATTCAACACTCCTAATGTTTGACCGCCTGCTCCAACAAGAAAAAGCTGTTAATGAGTATTTGTATGACCGGGGTGCTAGGACAGCCTCTGGGGAGCTGGAGATATTTTTGCCAAATTACTGGACGCTCATGCGCAATGCCTGTAGGCTCATGCGTCCTTTTGAGGAGGTGACAAACCTTGTCAGTCGCACCGAAGGCACCATCAGCGACATCATACCATTTGTTTTCTTCCTGGAGCGTGCCCTGCGAAGAGTGCTGGATCAGGCAGTAGATGAGCGTGAAGAGGAAGAGGAAGAGTTGTGGTGTCCATCACCCCCACAAACAGCCGAATCAGCATTTCTTGCTGGACCTGCGGCAATGCAGGAAGAGGATTGTGAGGAAGAGGAGTCAGAGGAGGAATGTGGCTTTGGGGAGGATGAGGAGGAGGAAGACCGAGCACAACAGTCATCCCAGGGTGCTAGTTGTTGTCACCTCTCAGGTACCCGTGGTGTTGTACGTGGCTGGGGGGAAGAAGATACCATCAGTGAGATCAGCGAGGAGGAGGAACGCGACATGATTAGCTCAGCATCCAACCTTGTTCAAATGGGTTCTTTCATGCTGTCGTGCCTGTTGAGGGACCCTCGTATAAAAAAGCTGAAGGAGAACGACCTGTACTGGGTGTCCACGCTCCTCGACCCCCGGTATAAGCATAAAGTGCCTGAAATGTTACCAAATTCCGCAAGTCGGAAAGGATGGAGCATTTTCATAATAAATTAAAAACTATGCTTTATACAGCGTATAAGGGTGATGTCACAGCACCACGGGAATGTAACAGGGGAAGAGATGAAATTTATCCTTCTCCTCCCACGACCACGGCGGCAAGGAACGGGCGCTTTCCTGACGTCTTGTTGATGGAGGACATGCGTACCTTTTTAACTCCCATGCACCATCAGAGCCTTTCGGGATCCAGCCTTAGAGAAAGACTCAATCGACAGCTAGCAGACTACCTAGCTTTAACTGCGGATCTCGACACTCTCAGGAGCGATGGACCCCTTGACTACTGGGTGTGCAGGCTGGACTTGTGGCCTGAGCTATCCCAATTTGCAATGGAACTTCTGGCCTGCCCCGCTTCAAGTGTCCTGTCCGAAAGGACTTTTAGTGCAGCAGGAGGTTTTGTCACTGAGAAGAGAAGTCGCCTAGGTCAAAAAAGCCTTGACTATCTCACTTTTATAAAAATGAATGAGGGCTGGATCCCGAAGGGACTGACATTGGGCGATACATTTGAATAAAAAACTACTGATGATGATATGAGCTGCCTTGGGCTACAACTGTTACACAGGCTGGCCTTTTTTTCTTGGTTATAAAGACGGAGGACTTGCTTGACTTATCCGCCAACAACTAGTGTTCAAGCCACAAGCTTTTCGGGCACTTTATAAATGTTTCACAAACATCGATTTTTCTGGCCGCTGCTACAGCAGTTGCTCCAACAATACCCCAATGTTTCAGTCATTTGTACATTCCTAATTTTTCTGGCCTCTGCTGCATCTCTGTGGGTACAAAACTCAAATAAAAAAAATAAGGCACATAACACTAGTGATTAAACTGTTACGAATTGTACAACTTTACACACCACTCATATCCGGTGGACCATTCAATTGAACGCAAAATGCAACAAATTTGAAAGAGTAGGACCGACCAAGCATCTTTATCCGTCTCTTGGTTGATCTAAATTATCTCTGTGTTCCATCTATGACATACCTGTACTCTATTGTGCAAAAGGGTGGCATATGTTTTGTTTCATGCTGTTGTGCCTGTTGCGGGTCGTGGCCCATGATATAAAAAGGCTGAAGGAGAACGACCTGTAGTAATGGTTGCCCCATCCAGTTTTTATAAAAATGTTCCTGGTTCCTCTCAATTATCTTTGGGTTTCTAAAATGGATGCCATACCTGTACTCGCTTGTGCAAAAGGATGGCATATGTGGTGGTGTTTCCTGCAGTTGTTTCTGTTGAGGGTGCTGGACCCTCTTATAAAAAAGCTGAAGGTGAACGACCTGGAGTGGGAGTCCAAGCATGGTTTTTGGTGCTATTTCACTTTTACAAACAATTATCTGTTGTTTTCACAAATCAATGCCGTACCAGTACTCTATTGTTCCAAAGTATGCCATATGTTCTCTTTCTTGCTGGTATTTTGTTTGAGGGTCCTGGACACTCTTATAAAAAGGCCTAAGGTGAAAGAGGTGTACTGGGTGTCCACTCATTTTTATTTTCTATTTCTCATTTGACCAAAATTATCTCTGGTTTTGTAAAATCAATGCCGTACCTGTACTCTATTGTTCAAAAGGATGCCATACGCCCTCTTTCCTGCTGGTGTTTTTTTTGGAGTGTCCAGGACCATCTTATAAAAAGGCCTAAGGAGAAAGAGGTGTACTGGTTGGCCACTCATTGTTATTTTTCTATTGAACAATTGACCAAAATGATCTCTGTGTTTGTAAAATCAATGCTGTACCTGTACTCTATTGTTCAAAAGGATGCCATACGTCCTCTTTCCTGCTGGTTTTTTTTTTGAGGGTCCAGGACCCTCTTATAAAAAGGCCTAAGGAGAAAGAGGTGTACTGGCTGTCCATTGAATCATTTTTTTTATTCAAATTTACATTTTAAAAAAAAATTCTATGGGTTTCTAAAATCTATGCCTTTCCTGTACTCTATTGTTCAAAAGTATGCCATATGTCCTCTTTCCTGCTGGTTTTTTGTTTGAGGGTCCTGGACCCTCTTATAAAAAGGCATTATGGATAAAGAATTGTACCTGGTGACTGTCCATCCAATCATTTTTTTTAATTCAAATTCACGGTTGCAACAAATTATCCCCGGGTTTCTAAAATCAATGCCTTTCCTATAATCTTTTTTTTCACAAAGGATGCCATATGTCCTCTTTCCTACTGCTGGTTTTGTTGAGTGTCCTGGAGTCTCTGCTAAAAAGGCCGAAGGATAAAGAAGTGTACTGGGTGTCTATTCAATGTTTTTTTTAGATTTCACATGTGTATCTTATTTTTTCTGTCTTTCAAAAATCAATGCCTTTCCTGTAATCTATTTTTCAAAAGGATGCCATATGTCCTCTTTCATGCTGTTCTTTCTGTTGAGGCTCCGGGACACTCTGTTAAAAAGGCCTAAGGATAAAGTAGTGTACTGGGTGTCCAATCAATGTTTTTTTTCTATTTCCCGGGTCATATAACTGATCTCTGTTTTTCTACAATCAATGCCTTTCCTGTAATCTAATTTTCAAAAGTATGCCATATTTCCTCTTTCCTGCTGGTGTTTTTTTTGAGGGTCCAGGACCCTCTTATAAAAAGGCCTAAGGAGAAAGTGGTGTACTGGGTGTCCATCGAATCATTTTTTTGATTCAAATTTACATTTGCAAAAAATTATCTATGGGTTTCTAAAATCAATGCCTTTCCTGTACTCTTACTGTATTGTTAAAAAGTATGCCATATGTCCCCTTTCCTGCTGGTGTTTTGTTTGAGGGTCCTGGACCCTCTTATAAAAAGGCCTAGGGAGAAAGAATTGTACTGGGTGTCCATCCAACCATTTTTTTGATTCAAATTCACGGTTGCAACAAATTATCCCCGGGTTTCTAAAATCAAGGCCTTTCCTATAATATTTTTTTCACAAAGGATGCCATATGTCCTCTTTCCTACTGCTGGTTTTGTTTAGTGTCCTGGAGCCTCTGCTAAAAAGGCCGAAGGATAAAGAAGTGTACTGGGTGTCTATTCAATGTTTTTTTAGATTTCACATGTGTATCTTATTTTTTCTGTCTTTCAAAAATCAATGCCTTTCCTGTAATCTATTTTTCAAAAGGATGCCATATGTCCTCTTTCATGCTCCGGGACACTCTTCTAAAAAGGCCTAAGGATAAATAAGTGTACTGGGTGTATAATCTATGTTTTTTTAGATTTCACGGTTGCAACTAATGATCTCTGTGTTTCTGAAATCAATGCCTTTCCTATAATCATTTTTTCCAAAGGATGCCATATGTCCTCTTTCCTGCTGCTGGTTTTGTCGAGGGTCCTGGAGCCTCTGCTGCGCATAATAAAGAAAAAAAAAATTAATTTAACTTGACATAATAACTGAGGCATGACTTCAGGAGTCAGGTGTGGTCGTAGGTAGTGGTTGTTGTTAGCAGATTATTTTTATTGCAAATTGCAATTGCCACAGCGTGCATAAAATGTGCGTCACTAGTCCAAATTGTTATTTTTTTTTTTCATTCAGGATTAGTTTGGGGTACGGCGCAATATTGGAAACGCAAAAAACAGGTCTCCATACCCGTTGATATAAGGGGTGACTACTACTGCTTTTACCAGGCTCCTCTTGGATAGCCCCAGAAAGTGTGACTATGAATCCCAAAAAGAAAATTAAATTAAGGTTGAAAACTAACTCCAAAGTAACTTGTAAGACCTGGAGCTCCTCAAACACACGTCCTACCTTAACAGCTATAGGCTCCACAACCCACAAATCTTAACTTTTTCATGCCAATTGATATTGCCACAGCTGGAACAACAGTAAATAACATGTGCGTCACCACAGTCTCCGAAGCTGTTGTCGGATGTATACAAAAACACTGATAAAGTATTCCTTTAGGAGCGCAAAGAGCTGGCTACCGGAACACCAGGAACTTCACAAGAGTGGCTGTATTGTGTTTCTGGTGATGTTTGAGACATCTGGGTAGTGTACAGGGAGGGCAAAAATCGTCTCCATCTCTGTGCACCAAAGGACATGACGTCCTTGTCATCCATAAGCACATGAAATTGCTGGCATTTTTGTTGCTTCAAGAAGTTCATTTTTTGTGGTGATAGATAGTACTGAATTAAATAAACTTTGGTTTCCTACCATACTCAAGAAAAACTTGTATTTCAAAATTCGTACTTGCTGTGGGAAACACTGGCCTGTCCATACCAGGAAGATGATTTAGACAGAAGTAACGAGCTCTGCTTGCAGGTGACACATGTTTATCGTTAATCATCAAAGGGGTTGCGTGCAGAATATGGCTGATGGCCCCTTATTCACATGTTTGTCCAGAGCCACAACATTTGCAAACAGCCAGAAGAAAGTTCGTTTCTCACCAGCCTAAGTTGAGCTTCATTTAACAAATGCTGATATTCAAAAAAATAGACAAACAGTGCCTTAAATAACACATTTGCGATATGGATTCACCAGAGCAAGGTCATTGCAAGTACTAAGTTCCCACGATAACAAAATTAAAATGCCACAACTATGCAATCTTCACCTTCAGATTATTATTGTCACACTCCATTGTACTCCTATGCCCAGCTCCCTGCTCTTGTTTTTATTGAGGGTCCTGGAGCCTCTGCTGAAAAGGCCTATGGATAATAAAGTGTACTGGGTGTCTGTTCAATTTTTTTTTTGATTTCCCGGTTGCAAGTAATTATCTCAGTGTTTCTAAAATCAATGCCTTTCCTGTAATCTATAATTCAAAAAGATTGACATATGTCCTCTTTCATGCTGCTGTTTCAGTTGCGGCTCCGGGACCCTCGTATTAACAAGGCCTGAGGATAAATAAGTGTAACCGGTGTCTAATGAATGTTTTTTTCTATTACACGGGTCATATAAATGATCTGTGGGTTTCTAAAATCAATGCCTTTCCTGTAATCTTTTATTCAAAAGTATGACATATCTCCTCTTTCATGCTGTTGTTTCGGTTGAGGCTCCGGGACCCTCGTATTAAAAAGGCCTGAGCATAAATAAGTGTCACGGCTATGTAATCATTTTTTTTTTCTAAATTCACGGTTGCAAATAATGATCTGTGGGTTTCTAAAATCAATGCCTTTCCTGTAATCTTTTATTCAAAAAGATGACATATCTCCTCTTTCATGCTGTTGTTTCGGTTGAGGCTCCAGGACCCTCGTATTAAAAAGGCCTGAGCATAAATAGGTGTCACGGCTGTGTAATCAATTTTTTTTTCTAAATTCACGGTTGCAAATAATGATCTGTGGGTTTCTAAAATCAATGCCTTTCCTGTAATCTTTTATTCAAAAGGATGACATATCTCCTCTTTCATGCTGTTGTTTCGGTTGAGGCTCCAGGACCCTCGTATTAAAAAGGCCTGAGCATAAATAAGTGTGACGGGTGTGTAATCAATTTTTTTTTCTAAATTCACGGTTGCAAATAATGATCTGTGGCTTTCTAAAATCAATGCCTTTCCTGTAATCTTTTATTCAAAAGTATGACATATCTCCTCTTTCATGCTGTTGTTTCGGTTGAGGCTCCGGGACCCTCGTATTAAAAAGGCCTGAGCATAAATAAGTGTCACGGCTGTGTAATCAATTTTTTTTTCTAAATTCACGGTTGCAAATAATGATCTGTGGCTTTCTAAAATCAATGCCTTTCCTGTAATCTTTTATTCAAAAGGATGACATATCTCCTCTTTCATGCTGTTGTTTCGGTTGAGGCTCCGGGACCCTCGTATTAAAAAGGCCTGAGCATAAATAAGTGTCACGGCTGTGTAATCAATTTTTTTTTCAAATTTCACGGTTGCAAATAATGATCTGTGGCTTTCTAAAATCAATGCCTTTCCTGTAATCTTTTATTCAAAAGTATGACATATCTCCTCTTTCATGCTGTTGTTTCGGTTGAGGCTCCGGGACCCTCGTATTAAAAAGGCCTGAGCATAAATAAGTGTCACGGCTGTGTAATCAATTTTTTTTTCTAAATTCACGGTTGCAAATAATGATCTGTGGCTTTCTAAAATCAATGCCTTTCCTGTAATCTTTTATTCAAAAGGATGACATATCTCCTCTTTCATGCTGTTGTTTCGGTTGAGGCTCCAGGACCCTCGTATTAAAAAGGCCTGAGCATAAATAGGTGTCACGGCTGTGTAATCAATTTTTTTTCTAAATTCACGGTTGCAAATAATGATCTGTGGGTTTCTAAAATCAATGCCTTTCTTGTAATCTTTTATTCAAAAGTATGACATATCTCCTCTTTCATGCTGTTGTTTCGGTTGAGGCTCCGAGACCCTCGTATTAAAAAGGCCTGAGCATAAATAAGTGTCACGGCTGTGTAATCAATTTTTTTTTTTAAATTCATGGTTGCAAATAATGATCTGTGGCTTTCTAAAATCAATGCCTTTCCTGTAATCTTTTATTCAAAAGGATGACATATCTCCTCTTTCATGCTGTTGTTTCGGTTGAGGCTCCGGGACCCTCGTATTAAAAAGGCCTGAGCATAAATAAGTGTCACGGCTGTGTAATCAATTTTTTTTTCAAATTTCACGGTTGCAAATAATGATCTGTGGCTTTCTAAAATCAATGCCTTTCCTGTAATCTTTTATTCAAAAGTATGACATATCTCCTCTTTCATGCTGTTGTTTCGGTTGAGGCTCCGGGACCCTCGTATTAAAAAGGCCTGAGCATAAATAAGTGTCACGGCTGTGTAATCAATTTTTTTTTCTACATTCACGGTTGCAAATATTGATCTGTGGGTTTCTAAAATCAATGCCTTTCCTGTAATCTTTTATTCAAAAGGATGACATATCTCCTCTTTCATGCTGTTGTTTCGGTTGAGGCTCCAGGACCCTCGTATTAAAAAAGGCCTGAGCATAAATAAGTGTGACGGATGTGTAATCGATTTTTTTTTCTAAATTCACGGTTGCAAATAATGATCTGTGGCTTTCTAAAATCAATGCCTTTCCTGTAATCTTTTATTCAAAAGGATGACATATCTCCTCTTTCATGCTGTTGTTTCGGTTGAGGCTCCGGGACCCTCGTATTAAAAAGGCCTGAGCATAAATAAGTGTCACGGCTGTGTAATCAATTTATTTTTCTAAATTCACGGTTGCAAATAATGATCTGTGGGTTTCTAAAATCAATGCCTTTACTGTAATCTTTTATTCAAAAGGATGACAGTACTACAGCCAATGAAGGGCCTTAGGAAGACTGAGCCAAGGTTGGATTGTAGTATTTGGTTAGGCTAATCATGATGGCCATGTAGACCACCACCGCCGAGAGTCCTGGAAGTAACAGGGATGATGAGATGAAAGAGCTAAGAATAGTAGAACTTGAAACAACAGAGTTAGCCATGGGTGTTAGTGCAAAACCGCTTGGCTTTTTTTTGGCTTTGGGTGCGGCTATTCATGCAGGCCATATAGAGCTGACAACATTCGGTGTCGTATCAGCTATTAAACTAATAAGAACAGTACTACCAAAATACAGCCAATGAAGGGCCTTAGGAAGACTGGGCCAAGGTTGGATTGTAGTATTTGGTTAGGCTAATCATGATGGCCATGTAGACCACCACCACCAAGAGTCCTGGAAGTAACAGGGATGATGAGATGAAAGAGCTAAGAATAGTAGAACTTGAAACAACAGAGTTAGCCATGGGTGTTAGTGAAAAACCGCTTGGCTTTTTTTTGGCTTTGGGTGTAGCTATTCATGCAGGCCATATAGAGCTGACAACATTCGGTGTCGTATCAGCTATTAAACTAATAAGAACAGTACTACCAAAATACAGCCAATGAAGGGCCTTAGGAAGACTGGGCCAAGGTTGGATTGTAGTATTTGTTTAGGCTAATCATGATGGCCATGTAGACCACCACCACCGAGAGTCCTGGAAGTAACAGGGATGATGAGATGAAAGAGCTAAGAATAGTAGAACTTGAAACAACAGAGTTAGCCATGGGTGTTAGTGCAAAACCGCTTGGCTTTTTTTGGCTTTGGGTGCGGCTATTCATGCAGGCCATATAGAGCTGACAACATTTGGTGTCGTATCAGCTATTAAACTAATAAGAACAGTACTACCAAAATACAGCCAATGAAGGGCCTTAGGAAGACTGGGCCAAGGTTGGATTGTAGTATTTGGTTAGTCTAATCATGATGGCCATGTAGACCACCACCACCGAGAGTCCTGGAAGTAACAGGGATGATGAGATGAAAGAGCTAAGAATAGTAGAACTTGAAACAACAGAGTTAGCCATGGGTGTTAGTGCAAAACCTCTTGGCTTTTTTTTGGCTTTGAGTGCGGCTATTCATGCAGGCCATATAGAGCTGACAACATTCGGTGTCGTATCAGCTATTAAACTAATAAGAACAGTACTACCAAAATACAGCCAATGAAGGGCCTTAGCAAGACTGGGCCAAGGTTGGATTGTAGTATTTGGTTAGGCTAATCATGATGGCCATATAGACCACCACCACCGAGAGTCCAGGAAGTAACAGGGATGATGAGATGAAAGTGCTAAGAATAGTACTACTTGAAACAACAGAGTTAGCCATGGGTGTTAATCCAAGACCGCTTGGATTTATTTTTGTATTGGGTGCAGCTAATCATGCAGGCCATATAGAGCTGACAACATTCGGTGTTGTATCAGCTATAAAAATAATAAGAACTGTACTATCAAAATACAGACAATGAAGGGTCTATGAAGACTGAGCAAAGGTTGGATTGTAGTATTTTGTTCGGCTAATCATGATGGCCATGTAGACCGCCCGTAACAGGGATGAAAGTGCTAAGAATAGTACTAATTGAAACAACAGAGTTAGCCATGGGTGTTAGTCTAAGACCACTCTGCTTTTTTTTGGGTTTGGGTGCAGCTAATCATGAAGGACAGATAGACCTGCCACCATTTGGTGTTGTAACAGGTATGAAAATGCAAAGAACAGTACTACATAACACAACCTACTTACCATGGGTCCCAGAACATATGTTTGGTTGTTATATTTTGTAAGGGTAATCATGCAGGCCATATAGACCTCCACCGATAGGGTGAGTATGAGTAACAGCTATTAAAATGCGAAGGACATTACTAATTAACACAACATAGTTACCATGGGTCGCAGACCAAGAGCAGATGTCTTATTATTATATTTTGTATGGGTAATCATCCAGGCCGTATAGACCTCACCAAATAGGGGGAGTTACAGAGATTAAAGTGCTAAGAATGGTAGTACTTAAAACACAACCTTGTTAAAATAGGTAGCAGACCACATGTCTTATTATTATAATTTTTCAGGGTAATCTGGCAGGCCATATAGAACTCCCACGATAGGGGGGGGGGGGAACAGGGATTAAAGTGCTAAGAAAAGTACTAATTGACACAAGCTAGTTGGGTCCAAGAACGCATGTTTGATTATTAGAATTTATTAGGGTAATTATATATCTAACAAATATATCTATTTCTCTTCTATCGATTCTATCTAACTATCAATCTATGTATATCTATCTATCCTATCTATCACTATCAATCTATCTTCTGTCCGGGATGTTTTGAGACAGCCACTTTGGGAATGTTAGTTGATTTAGACCCATTATGGCTTAAAAGCAGACTCTGCATCAACTATGTAATTTTCCATGGGAGTTTTGCCAGGGATCCCCCTCCAGCATGCAACAGTCCAGGTGTTAGGACCCTTGAAACAACTTTTCCATCACTATTGTGGCCAGAAAGAGTCCTTGTAGGTTTTAAAGTTCGCCTGCCTATTGAATTCAATGGCGGTTCGCGCGTTCGCGAACAATACCGGAAGTTCGAGTCTGCGGTTTGCGAACCAAAAATTTTAGGTTCGCGACATCACTACACACTATAAAAAGGCATCAAACAATATACAGATGCCCATTAACCTGTAATGTATTTCCTAAACCCAACACAAATCTTTATTTTGTTTGTCATTAAAGAGACAGTAAAACAAAATTAATAAACTTAAATGATCTGGATAGAGCAAGGAATTTTTGAACAACTTTGAAATTTACAAAACAAAAAAAAGGACCACACTCTCAGACTGGACAGAGTACACATCCTAAGTCACTGCTACACCACAGCCCTGAATACTTACAGACAGTTGTACAGTTCCAAGCAACCCAGACAGGTAACCCCTGAGCAGCCCGGGTGACAGGCCCATAGCGAAACTCACATAGATTATTAACATAGCACACAGAAAACCTGGTACTCACTAGCAGGCACACAGTAATATTTAAAGGCAAAAATGGGAGAGTCAGTTGTATTTGGGTGACACGGGCCTTTGTAATTTCCCTATGTACATACAAAACACAAACATGGACAGCACTCTCAGTAAAGAAAAAAATAAACTTAAATGGACTGGATAGCGCATGGAATTTTTGAACAACTTTCCAATTTACAGAGCAAAAAAATGGACCACACTCTCAGACTGGACAGAGTACACATCCTAAGTAACTGTGACCCTACAGCCCTGAATACATACAGACAGCTGTACAGTTCCCAGCAACCCAGACAGATAACCCCTGGGCAGCCTGGGTGACAGGCCCAAAGAGAAACTTCCAAAAATAATCAATACACTGGCACTCACTAGCAAGCACACAGTAATTTTTGAAAGCAAAACAATGGGTGAGTCAGTTGTATTTGTAAGTTTCCCTTTGGGACGGTCACCCAGGCTGCTCAGGAGTTAACTGCTTGGGATGCTGGGAACTTTACAGCTGTCTGTAAGATTGTGCCATTTTTGCTTATAAATATTGCTGTGTGCCTGCTAGCGAGTGCCAGGTTTTCTGTATGTTGTGTTGATAATTTTCCAATTTACTTCTGTTATCAATTTTGCTTCATTCTCTTGCTATTCTTTTTTTAAATTCTAGGTGTACTCAGGAGTGTGCATGTGTCTTGAATCATCTGGCAACAGTGTTTATGTTATACATAGAAGCTCAGGAGCATGCATGTCTTTAGTAGTCTATGGCAGCAGTGTTTGTATCTATCAGCCTACCTAGCTTTACTCTTAAAGCAGTGGAGGCTCCTCTATAGGAGCACAGATGCACGTAAACCTCCTTTTTGGCTGAATAAATATCATTTTTCCAATAGCCCCACTATTGGAAAAATTATATTTATTCAGCTAAAAAGGTTCCAGTCCAATCTTGTAGAAAAAAATGCAGTTTTTGCTTCTATCACACCGCACGTGCGATAGATAGAAATAAGTGCAAAGGGCTTTAAGCCTATACTTCTAAGTGCCTGTGCGCCGCCCTCAACCCTGCTCCTAACCTTCTTAATCTCATAGTTTTTGCTCTGCGAGTGAGAGCCACGTGAGAGTAAGTGATGACAATGTGCAGGAGGAGGAGCCTGGTCGGAGCAAAACGGAGTCGGAGCGTGTGAGAGGAGAGGCCAGGGGTGGACCTACTGCAACCACAATGTAAGCTTATAGGGAGAAAAGTGGACTTGGAGTTGGAGCACCTTATCTTCAAAACACAGCAATTCAGATTATTTTGCAATAATTATAGATTTGCATCATGGCCTAAGCACTAAGACAGGGCCAATTGGAAATTGATTTATGCCAGCTTCCACTTATCAGCAATCTATGCTGACTTTCTAAAGCCAATAGTCCCCTATACCCTACCAATATACCAACTGTTTCAGGAATCTTGGCAGTATTGGACAGAGCTAGGAGACAGTTTAATGTTATATCAACACCTCTATCTCTCTCCGTACCCCATTGTTGAATAACACTTTTTTTTTTCTAAACCAACTTTATAAGTAGATTTTTATTGTTCAAGGATGGGCATTTACCATCTCTATTCTAACCTTTTTTCAGGTACCTCTATACAACTATTTGTGCTAATAAAGAAAAAGATAGGCCATCTTTTAACACCTGACTGTCCTATTTCCAAATAAGGCATTTTCTTACCAGTGTTCCTTATAAGTCTGACATTGCTAGATCTCTATCCTCTTTCAAAAGATTTATGCACATGAAAAGAGAAGGTTTGGGGCTCCATTTTCTTGATGCAGCATAACTGTATAAAGCTGACAGGAAAATATCACCTGAACATCTCTATGTAAGAAAGGAATATATTTTACTTCACAATTTCCTTAGCTCACCAGAGTAAGTTCTGTGTATAAAGTTATACTTCAGCTGCTGCCCAGTTGCAGGTAAAACAAATAAAAATGAAGAAATGAAATGCAGTCAATCAGCATCAACAGTGCTGAGGTCATGAACTCTTTTACTGTGATCTCATGAGATTTCATAGTAAACTTTCTAAAAACTGAATTGGGAAATAACATGAGTGTGCACAAGGCTCACTCCCTTGCCTGTCCCGGGACAGGCATACTGATTTGCTGCTTAAAGCCCTTTGCAATGGGGTTTGAATACTATGAACATTTTAAGGTAAAATATCTTTATTTTTTTACATAGAGTTGTTCAGGTGATATTTTCTAGTCAGCTTTTTACAACTATGCTGCATCACTTTCAAGTGTTTCAACATTTGGGTATCATGGCCCTTTAAGGAAGCAAGTAGCCCTTACTCTCCCCCTTTAGTTGACATTGGTAATGAGAACTTGACATAAGTTTGATAGATAAGGAATGTGGGAAAACATTTTAAAATGTAAAATAATCCTCTTTCTCCACTGCTATATTTGAAGCAAATTATAAAATACTTTCTAGGTGGTATTTAACCCCAGTTCATGTATTGTTCATGTATGTATTTGAATAAGCCACAAGCCGCCACTGTCTTAAAGTCTACTTCAGAATTGTTTTTTTTTTTTAAAGATAGATAATTACCCATTCCCCAGTTTTGCATAGCTAACACAGTTATATTAATATTCTTTTACTTCTGTGATTACCTTGTATCTAAGCCTCGGCAGACAGCCCCCTTATTTTAGTTCTTTTGACAGACTTGCATTTTAGCCAATAAATGCTGACTCATAAATAACTCCACAGGAGTGAGCACAAAAATATACAAATGGCACACATGAAATAGAACTTTCTAGCTTTGAAAAACTGTTACATTGCACTGAGATAAGAGGCAGCCTTCAAGGGCTTAGAAATGGGCATATGAGTCTACCTAGGTTTAGCTTTCAACAAAGAACGCCAAGAGTACAAAGCAAATTTGATAAATAAAAGTAAATCAGGAAGTTGTTTAAAATTACATTCTCTATCTGAATCATGAAAGTTTATTTTTGACTTACTGTCGCTTTAATGATGCACACTTTCTTTACCAGGTACAAACATTTTGAAATTAACAAACAAGACAACACTTTTTTTTTATTTTAGGGAAGTAACAATTTTAACCCTTTGAGTGCTAAGCACTTTCCCACCTGGGTGCTAAGAACATTTGAGGGTTTTTTAATTTTTAATTTTTTAAAATATTTTTTTTTTTTTAACTTTTTTTTTCTTTATGTTAAGATCCCCAAGACTTATACCGTTTTTTTTCTTCAATTTACTTCTATTATCAAATTTGCTTCCATCAAATTTGCTTCATTCTCATGTTATTCTTTGTTGAAGCGATATCTAGGTAGGTAGTGGGCACATGCCTGAAACACTGCATGACAGGAAATAGTGCTACCATCTAGTGCTCTTGCTAATGGTCATATAGTACTGCAGTCACATGCACACTCCTGAGCATACCTTCCTAATTTTCAACATAGGATAACAAGAAAACAAAGAAAATTTGATAAAAGAAATAAATTGGAAAGTTGTTTAAAATTGTATGTTAGATCTGAATCGTGAAAGAAAAATGTGGGGGTTTGTGTCCCTTTAATGCTAAAGATTACCTTTATAGGATCGCAGTTCCTTCATCAGGTAACACATTTCCTCCTGGATCTTTTCTTCAATTCCCTTGTTGCCAAATCCAAATTTCTTCAGAGTGGACAAACCAAATCAACGTAAAATTTTCCAGCGTTCGCCATTGCTGAAAATGATCCCTAAAAAAAAGATGTTTTAGTACTAATTAAAAAACAGTAGATACAAGCTATAGCTTCTAATAAATCTGTGGCCCTCTCTGCATTGGACAGCGATGGTGCTGATCGTTGGTGGGTGGGAGCATGAGGAGGTAGGGCGGCGCTTCACTGGAGGAGGCGGGAGGAGGGCAGGAGTGGGTGGGACTGCTATGCCATGCTACAGGGTATAGAATAAAACAAAAAACTGCATCATTGTGGGGGAAGGAGGGAGGAGGGAATAGGGGCAAAGAGAGGGATCCCATGTGGGATCCGTTAACAGAAAGGGATATGGGAGGGGGGTAGTTTATTGAGGGGGGGCAACTAAACTAAAGAAATCGAGCTGTTTAAGAGGGGTCAGGGAGGGATCAGGGGGTGGGATGTGTCAGGTGGGAGGCTGATCTCTACACTAAAGCTAAAATTAACCCTACAAGCTACCTAATTAATCCCTTCACTGCTGGGCATAATACAAGTGTGGTGCACAGTGGCATTCAGCGGCCTTCTATTTACCAAAAAGCAACGCCGAAGCCATATATGCCTGCTATTTCCGAACAAAGGGGATCCCAGAGAAGCAATTACAACCATTTGTGCCATAATTGCACAAGCTGTTTGTAAATAATTTCAGTTAGAAACTAGATATGTGCAATTTTTTTCGGATCGATTCGGAAATTCAGAAAATTCGGCAAATTCGGAGATTCGGATCGAACCGAATTTCCGAATTAAAATACTGCTGAATTTACCGAATAAATCCGAATTAGTTCGGATTTATTCGGTAAATTCGGATGGCCATGGATTACACTAGTATTGTATAGTATATTAGGTTATATCACTCTGCTATGGGTTACACCCAATATACAGTACATAATACTAGTCTAATACACAGCACACATACCAAAATTCCGAATTTCCAAACCGAACCGAACCGAATTGAACAGAATCCAGCCGAATTTTTTCGAATCCGAATGAATCCGAAACGATTCCGAAACGAATCCATTAAAGTTTTCCAAATTCGAATCGATCCGAAACTAAATTCGAAAAACTCTGAATCGATCCAAACTGAACCAAAACGAATCATGCACATATCTATTAGAAACCAAAAATTGTGAAAAAGTTAAAGTTTTTTTTAATTTGATCGCATTTGGCGGTGAAATGGTGGCATGAAATATACCATAATGGGCCTAGATCAATACTTTGGGTTGTCTACTAAAATAAATAATATAGTTTTGATAGGTAAATCTAAAGAAAGGCTCTATTTCTGTTGCTCTGGTCTTTTGGGGAAGTTTTTGTCTGAAATGCCCGGTCCTTAAAGGGTTAAAGAGGTTTACAAGGAAATGATGCAGGACTATTCCTAAAATCAGCTATCAAGTTAAAAACATCTGTAGTATGTTTATGAGGGAGTTATAGTGAGGTGAGGTGGTATATCCTGGTGTCAGGGACAGTAAAGCCATATTTAGACATTCATGATTTAGACAGAGCATACAATTTTAAACAGCTTTCCAATTTACTTCTATTATTTAATTTCCTTTATTGTACTGTTATCCTTTGCAGAAAGGTGTATCTAGATAAGCTCAAGAGCAGCAAAGAACCTGGGTTATAGCTGCTGATTGGTGGCTGCATATATATACTGATTGTCATTGGCTCACCCATGTGCTCAGTTAGAAACCAGTAGTGCATTGCTGCTCCTTCAACAAATGATACCAAGAGAATGAAGGAAATTAGATAATAGAAGTTAACTGTAAAGTTGTTTAAAATTGTATGTTCTATCTAACTCATGAAAGAAAAATGTGGGGTTTCATGTCCCTTGTATCATACCCTAAATGCTAGGTCACACCAATGAATTATCCAGACATGCACTACACAGTTCCAGCTCTACCAATGAACAGCCTAGTCATGCACACTGAATAACCAATGGGAGGTATGAAGTGAAGGCTCCTCCATAGGGGCAGCAAGGGCAGTGCACCATAAGATTTGGGCTAATAAATAAGTAGTAATTAAATAAATGCAAATGTGAAGTGGTATAGTAAGGATACTGTTTTTTTTTCAGGAGGGTGGGGCAGGGGGTTAGTTTAAAGGGACACTAAACCCATTTTTTTTCTTTCATGATTCAGATAGAGCAGCAATTTTAAGCAACTTTCTAATTTACTCCTTTTATCAATTTTTCTCCATTCTCTTGGTATCTTTATTTGAAAAGCAGACATGAAAGCTGGACCATTTTTGGTTCAGCACCTGGGTTGTGCTTGCTGATTGGTGGCTAAATGTACCCACCAATCAGCAAGTGCTATTTAGTGTACTGAGCCAAACATGTGACTGCTGTTAAGCTTATTTTCCTGCTTTTTCAAATAAAGATACCAAGAGAATGAAGAAAAATTGATAATAAGAGTAAATTATAAAGCTGCTTAAATTTGCATGCTCTATCTGAATCATGAAAGAAAAAAAATGGGGTTAGTGTCCCTTTAATAACAATAATAAAAAAAAACTTTACACAGTCTGCTCCTGTAAGAGATTTCTAACTTCTCTATTCTCCATAAGGACCCGTAAGAGCTCCTACATTCCCATTGGCTAACAGCAAATCACTCTAGCTCTGAATCCTACCCTGCCTGGGCACTATAATGTATCTTATATTAAGTACTGGCATACCATATCCATTGAAGACTTTGTCTAATAATGGCATATTTCCTCTGGCACCAAATTCCTCAGCATTGTAAATTAGAGCTTCTTTCACAGCCTGATAGCCACAAATGATAATCGCTGGTCGGAAGCCAAAGTAGAGTGTATATACTGAGCCATACTGACTGCTTAGCTGGAGAAGAGACAGATGCTATCAAAAATCCTTCAGATGATGGGAAGCTCAATAAAATACAGAATGGATACATACAGCAGTGACCATCTCCATCTATATATATATATCTATCTATTTGTATTTCCATCTCAACATCTATCTATCTATCTATCTATCTATCTATCTATCTATCTATCATCTATCTATCTCAACATATACTGTATCTATCAATCTACCTATGTATTTATCTATCTATCTCAACATCTATCTATCTATCTATCTATCTATCTATCTATCTATCTATCTATCTATCTATCTCAACATATACTGTATCTATCAATCTACCTATGTTTTTGTCTATCTTTCTATCTATCTATCTCAACATCTATCTATTTATCTATCTATCTAAACATCTATCTATCTATCTATCTATCTATTATTATTATGATCATTTATTTATAAAGCACCAGCAGATTATGCAGCACTATACAAAGAATAAAAACATTACAGGGATACAGTAATACACAAACAAGTACAGTAGGGGTAAATAACAGTTGTAGGTGCAATAATTGAGTTATACAAAAGGAGAGGAATGCCCTGCCCTTGAGCACAAGGTAGTTAACTTTAAATACAAAGTGGCCTACAGGTAGAGAGGCTCTCAAGCTTACAATCTAAAGGAGAGGGAATGGACACAGAAGGTGAGGGAGAAAGGAAATAAGTCTGATATAAGGCAGAGTGAACTGAGAGTGAGTGATGACATGGGGGGGGGGGTGACTGAGCAAGTGAGGTTTGGAAAAGTGTAAAAGAATGTGGTAAAATGTCAATACAAAGGCTGTGAGTCTATTTCAACATTCATCTATCTATCTATAATCTATCTATCTATCAATATCAACATCTTTCTATCTCAACATCTATCTTTCATCTATTTTTCATCTATCTACCTATCTATTTAATTATTTATCTATTACCTCTCTATCATCTATCTATCTATCTATCTATCCTATCTATATAGCTCAACATCAGTCTATCTCAGCATCTATCTATCTATCTATCTATCTATCTATCTATCTATCAATATCAACATATATCTATCTCAAAATCTATCTTTCATCTATCTATCTATCTATCTATCTATCTATGTATCATCTATCTCAACATCTATCTCAGCATATATCTATCTATATATCTATCTCAACATCAATCTATCTCAACATCTATCTATCTATCTCAACATCTATCTACCTATCTATTTATTTATCTACCTATCATCTATCTATCTAATCAATCTATCTATCAATCATATATCTATCTGTCTATCTATCTATCTATCTATCTATCTATCTCAACATCCATCTATCTTTCTGTCTCAACATATATCTTTTTATCTATTATCTATCTATCTATCTATATATCTAATCTGTCTATTTATATATCTATCTATCTCAACATTTATCTATCTATATCAATCTATCTATCTATTAATATCAACATCTATCTATCTCAACATCTATCTTTCATCTATCTAGTTATGTATCATATATCTACATCTATCTATCTATCTGTCTGTCTATCTATCTATCTATCTATCTATCTATCTATCTATCTATCTATCTATCTATCTATCTATCTATCTATCTCAACATCAATGTTTTTGAAGAACAGACCATTACCTTTAAAAGCTATGGTCAAATATTTACAGGCACAAAAAAATGTTAGAAAGTACCAAACATAGATTAAAAATCAATGATCTAATATACATGTACAAAAACACACTGCAATTTTCACCAAGAAGTAACATTTTTAGGAAGTTTCTCTAATTGTGATTCCATACCTCCATGAGGGTTTCGACAAGATTTCCTCGTTTTATTAGCAACAAATTCCCAATTATTGGAAGAGGAATTGGTCCTGGAGGAAGATTTTGTCTTTTGTAAAAATAAATCCATATTATGTTGATCAGAAAAATTGAGATAAGCAGAGTAACCAGTAGACTTCCAAGCCCCGTTGATTCCATGTTGACAATTGTGGTATCACATTTCCCATTGCATATATAGAAGAAAAAGAAGTCGACCTTCCTGTATTTCAAGTATTTAAAACACATTTTTTTATGTGTTTTGTGTTTCCTAATTTAAATACTAATTAACTCCCTGCTCAGCAACATCTCCTGATGGGTTTTGTGTTTAATACAAGGAAGAGAAAAGCATTAAAGGGACACTGAACCCAAATTTTTTCTTTCGTGATTCAGATAGAGTATGAAATTTTAAGCAACTTTCTAATTTACTCCTCATAGGCTCATATGCTAATTTCTAAGCCCTTGAAGGCCGCCTCTTATCTCAGAGCATTTTGATAGTTTTTAACAGCTAGAGGGTGTAAGTTCATGTGTGCCATATAGATAACATTGTTCTCACGACCGTGGAGTTACCTAGGAGTCAGCACTGATCGGCTAAAATACAAGTCTGTCAAAAGCACTCAGATAAGGGGTCAGTCTCCAGAGGCTTAGCTACAAAGTAATCATAGAGGTAAAAAGTATATTAATAGGACAGTGTTGGTTATTCAAAACTGGGGAATGGGTAATAAAGAGATTATTTATTTTTTATAAACAATAAAAAATCTGGAGTAGACTGTCCCTTTAACATTACACAGGTGAAGAGATAATAACATATGAAATAACACCTGGTTTTAAGATGCTGCAGTCATTAAATGTGGTTGATGATACAATCATTACATGCAGTTATAAGTAAAAAGACAGTTTTCTTATGAATGCTTAAATAAATATAAACAAAGGAACATAGGGGGCGCCACATAGTGTATCGCAAATATCATTGCTTTGTATGTAAGATTTAAATGTGCAATACTACTCACATTTAATAATTACCAATAGATGGTGATCATAAGGAGACTGAACTGTTAAAGCCGTTCAGCTGGATCACCTCCCGATTGGAGGAACACACAGGATGACCCATTGGGGTAGATTTATCAAGTAGCAGATGCCACCTCTAAGGGGGCGTTATTGCACAAGCATTTCACATTGTGCAATGATAAATGCCGACAGCGTATGCCGTTTCATCAGGAATATATATATATGTTTTTATATATATATATATATATATATATATATATATATACACACACACACACACAATATATATATCTATATATATATACCAAAAATTAATAGCACTGTACCTTCAAAGTAAGCTTAAAGGGTCACTGAACCCAAATTTTTTCTTTTGAGATTCAGATAGAGCATGCAATTTTAAGCATCTTTCTAATTTACTCCAGGTATCAAATGTTCTTCATTCTCTTGGTATCTTTATTTGAAATGCAAAAATGTAAGTTTAGATGCCGGCCCATTTTTGGTGAACACACTAAGTTGTTCTTGCTGACTGGTGGATAAATTCAGCCACCAATAAAAAAGTGCTTTCCATGGTCCTGAACAAAAAAATAGCTTAGATGCCTTCTTTTTCAAATAAAGAAAGCAAGAGAACGAAGAAAAATTGATAATAGGAATAAAATTGGAAAGTTGCTTAAAATTGCATGCTCTATCTGAATCACAAAAGAATAAAAAATGGGTTCAGTGTCCCTTTAAATAAGAAACATCAGCAAAAGTGTAACAATGAATGCACAAGACTCAGTCTGCCTCCAGTGTACGGAACCTATATAGAATGTCCCTGCACTCTTAAAATAAAAACAACAGCATATATTTGTGAAAATATACAACAATATTTTATTAATATACAGTTGAAATCAAAATTATTCAACCCCCATTGCAAATCAGGTTTATTGTCAAAATTGACAGACGTTCAGCTGTTTGCAATGAACAAATCAAACAAAGGCAATTAAAATAGCTCAACACAACGAATGCTTCAAGGGGTCGATCCGATATAAAGCGTCGCCCGCAAAAGCCGGCGACGCCAATAATTGCGCGGATTTGGTATCCTATATACGGCGTAAGCTAGAAGTTACGCCCGTATATTTCTGCCGTCGCCCGCAGTTTTTTGGGCCATAGGCAGTTATACCAAACCCGCGCAGTTTGGTATCCAATATGCAGCGTAAGGACTTACGTGGCGAAAATGGAGAAAACTTACTCCATTTTCACCTCGCCACAAAAAGCAGCCGTAAGAAGCCTTACGCTGACTATTGGAGCCCCGTAACTCCCTAAACTAGCTGCTAAAATAAACCTAACACCTAACGCATGCGCAATGTCTATCTCCCTGTCAACCGCGATCTGCTAAAATAAACCTAAAACCTAACGCATGCGCAATGTCTATCTCCCTGTCAACCGCGATCTTCTAAAATAAACCTAACACCTAACGCATGCGCAATGTCTATCTCCCTGTCAACCGCGATCTGCTAAAATAAACCTAACACCTAACGCATGCGCAATGTCTATCTCCCTGTCAACCGCGATCTTCTAAAATAAACCTAACACCTAACGCATGCGCAATGTCTATCTCCCTGTCAACCGCGACCCCCCCCCCCCCCGAAATCCCTAATAAAGTTATTACCCCCTAAAACGCCGCTCCCCGACCCCGCCGCCATCTACATAAACTAACCCCCTACTGTGAGCCCCTAAAACCGCCGCCATCTACCTTATCTATCCCGTAATCTGACCCCTTACACCGCCGCCACCTATATAAAAATTATTAACCCCTAATTTAATCTACCTACCCCGCCGCCAGCTATGTTATCTATATTAACCCTAAGTATATTATAGTTAATATAGTTATTACATTATATATATTAACTATATTAACCCTAATTATATTAGGGTTAATATAGTTAATATAGTTACTATAGTATTTATATTAACTATATTAACTCTATCTAACCCTAACACCCCTAACTATATTTATATTAAATTAATCTAATTAATTTATAAACTAAAATATTCCTATTTAAATCTAAATACTTACCTATAAAATAAACCCTAAGATAGCTACAATATAATTAATAATTACATTGTAGCTATGTTAGGGTTAATATTTATTTTACAGGTAAATAGTTAATTATTTTAACTAGGTATAATAGATATTAAATAGTTATTAACTATTTAATATCTACCTAGTTAAAATAATTACCCAATTACCTGTAAAATAAATACACCTACACTATCAATAAATGTAATAAACTACAAACATCTATCTAAAAATACAATTAAATTAACTAAACTAAATTACAAAAAAAAAAAACACTAAATTACAAAAAATAAAAAAAAGATTAAAAGATTTTTAAGCTAATTACACCTATTCTAAGCCCCCTAATAAAATAATAAACCCCCAAAATAACAAAAATTCCCTGCCCTATTCTAAATTAAACAAATTTCAAAGCTCTTTACCTTACCAGCCCTTAAAAGGGCCTTTTGTGGGGCATGCCCCAAAGAATTCAGCTCTTTTGCATTCAATAAATACAATCCCCCCCCCCATTACAACCCACCACCCACATACCCCTATTCTAAACCCACCCAAACCCCCCTTAAAAAATCCTAACACTACCCCCCTGAAGATCTCCCTACCTTGTCTTCACCACACCGGGCCGAACTCCTGATCCGATCCGGGCGATGTCGTCCTCCAAGCGGCAAAGAAGAAATCTTCCTCCGGCGATGTCATCCTCCAAGCGGCAAAGAAGAAATCTTCCTCCGGTGATGTCATCCTCCAAGCGGCAAAGAAGAATTCTTCCTCCGGCGACGTCTTCCTCCAAGCGGCAGCAAAGTCTTCATTCTTCCGGCGGCATCTTCAATCTTCTTTCTTCGCTCCGCCGCCGCGGAGCATCCATCCCGGCCGACTGCTAAACTTGGAATGAGGTACCTTTAAATGACGTCATCCAAGATGGCGTCCGCCGAATTCCGATTGGCTGATAGGATTCTATCAGCCAATCGGAATTAAGTTAAAAAAATCTGATTGGCTGATTGAATCAGCCAATCAGATTCAAGTTCAATCCGATTGGCTGATCCAATCAGCCAATCAGATTGAGCTCGCATTCTATTGGCTGTTCCGATCAGCCAATAGAATGCGAGCTCAATCTGATTGGCTGATTGGATCAGCCAATCGGATTGAACTTGAATCTGATTGGCTGATTCAATCAGCCAATCAGATTTTTTTAACTTAATTCCGATTGGCTGATAGAATCCTATCAGCCAATCGGAATTCGGCGGACGCCATCTTGGATGACGTCATTTAAAGGTACCTCATTCCAAGTTTAGCAGTCGGCCGGGATGGATGCTCCGCGGCGGCGGAGCGAAGAAAGAAGATTGAAGATGCCGCCGGAAGAATGAAGACTTTGCTGCCGCTTGGAGGAAGACGTCGCCGGAGGAAGAATTCTTCTTTGCCGCTTGGAGGATGACATCACCGGAGGAAGAATTCTTCTTTGCCGCTTGGAGGATGACATCGCCGGAGGAAGATTTCTTCTTTGCCGCTTGGAGGACGACATCGCCCGGATCGGATCAGGAGTTCGGCCCGGTGTGGTGAAGACAAGGTAGGGAGATCTTCAGGGGGGTAGTGTTAGGATTTTTTAAGGGGGGTTTGGGTGGGTTTAGAATAGGGGTATGTGGGTGGTGGGTTGTAATGGGGGGGGGGATTGTATTTATTGAATGCAAAAGAGCTGAATTCTTTGGGGCATGCCCCACAAAAGGCCCTTTTAAGGGCTGGTAAGGTAAAGAGCTTTGAAATTTGTTTAATTTAGAATAGGGCAGGGAATTTTTGTTATTTTGGGGGTTTATTATTTTATTAGGGGGCTTAGAATAGGTGTAATTAGCTTAAAAATCTTTTAATCTTTTTTTTATTTTTTGTAATTTAGTGTTTGTTTTTTTTTTGTAATTTAGTTTAGTTAATTTAATTGTATTTTTAGATAGATGTTTGTAGTTTATTACATTTATTGATAGTGTAGGTGTATTTATTTTACAGGTAATTGGGTAATTATTTTAACTAGGTAGATATTAAATAGTTAATAACTATTTAATATCTATTATACCTAGTTAAAATAATTAACTATTTACCTGTAAAATAAATATTAACCCTAACATAGCTACAATGTAATTATTAATTATATTGTAGCTATCTTAGGGTTTATTTTATAGGTAAGTATTTAGATTTAAATAGGAATATTTTAGTTTATAAATTAATTAGATTAATTTAATATAAATATAGTTAGGGGTGTTAGGGTTAGATAGAGTTAATATAGTTAATATAAATACTATAGTAACTATATTAACCCTAATATAATTAGGGTTAATATAGTTAATATATATATAATGTAATAACTATATTAACTATAATATACTTAGGGTTAATATAGATAATATAGCTGGCGGCGGGGTAGGTAGATTAAATTAGGGGTTAATCATTTTAATAGAGATGGCGGCGGTGTAAGGGGCTTACATTAGGGGTTAATAATTGTAATATAGATGGCGGCGGTGTTAGGGGCTCACTTTAGGGGGTTATAGATATAATATAGCTGGCGGCGGGGTACGGGAGCGGCGGTTTAGGGGTTAATAACTTTATTAGGTTGCGGCGGGGTAAAGGAGCGGCGGTTTAGGGGTTAATAGCTTTTTTATTGTTAGGCTAGTGAGGGGGGATAGCGGATAGAGGGTTAGACAGTGCGGGCTATGTTAGGGAGGCGTGTTAGACAGTGCGGGCTATGTTAGGGAGGCGTGTTAGACAGTGCGGGCTATGTTAGGGAGGCGTGTTAGACAGTGCGGGTGTTTTAGACTTTAGTCAGGTTTTATAGGCGCCGGCAGATTCTAACGTGCCGCTAGTCACTGGCGACGCCAGAAATTTGTACTTACGCAGATTTCTGGACATCGCTGGTTTGTGAGACTTACGGCACGTTAGCATCTGACGGCGACCTATATGGGATGGCTCGAGTTGCGAGCTGAAACTGCGGGCGACGCCGGTCTCCTCGCTTGCGCCGCAAACTGCGATCTATATCGGATCGCGCCCCAAGTGGTTTCCTCAAATTCAACTGAAAATGCAACTTTTAATGAATTCTGCAATCTCAAAATTATTCAACTTCCTGAAAAGAAACCCTCACAACAGCACAAATATGCAAAACAGGTGTTGTCTCAAGCACACCTGATGCAACTAATCAAGGGCTTCATTCGTTGCTCCAGGTCGGCTTGAGCTAGAACAATATGGGGGTTGAATCGTTTTGAGTACAACTGTGCAATAAAGTTATATTCTATGTGATGCACAATATTAAAAACACGACTGGGCGTCCCTAGTCAACATTAAGAAAACAGCTTCAGTCATTGTTTAAGGGAATCCCATGAAATGATGATAATGTCTTGAAACAAATGAATGTGAATATGAGGCAAATATTTTTAACTTGAAAATGTTATTTCCCAATGTGGGGCAAGATTAAAAGTGGAGCCCTCGAGCGTTAATTGCGCTAGCAGTAAGCTTTTTGCACTGTTCGGGTTACGTTCATATTATGAGATGAAAATAATCTGAGCACTAACCCGACGAGCGCAAAAAGCCTAACTTAGAATACTGACCTTCGAAAAAGCCGCCACTTAGACGGCGAAACATGTCAGGGGAGGATGTTGAACTCCTTTCAACCCTCATCTATTTTTAATTAAGCATTAGAATTTAGACCATAGAAAAATAGATACTTTATATTAATTCCAGAGTAATATGAGATACCAGTACAATTCTATCTTAACCAGATAATAATTTAAACAATTGTTGGAGACGCTGGGTTCCGATTTAGTTACAAGCATATCAGCAGCGGTGAACAGTGCAAACTGTGAACTGGACATATTTATTTTTTAATTTTAGTCAATAACAGTGGTGTGAACTCCTTAATAATCAGATACTTTATATTAGATACGCTAACTGACTTATATCACTTGTATACCAACAATGTTTAATTCTTTGTAACTATCATTAGGATGACTAATGAATAAGCTGTAATAATTATTTATATCTAAAATAAATTGGTGGTTATGTTATAACACCAACTACCGTAGCAGTAGAGATTCGTTTTCCAGCCAAACACTTGCAACACAGTTTACACACTTAATCAAGATTACATGACCATAATTTAAACAGCAAGCTGATTCTTGGCAAACAAATCTCAATCCTGTTTATAATGAATCAGCAATATCGTGGGAATCACCAGTGATACGTTACTTTATAGTGAATCCTGAACATATTATAATCGCAGGACCACTGAACAGTATACAATATAGTTATAATAAAAACAGCTGATAAGTAACCTTAGCTGAACCATATTTATTAATAGATATATTCAATGAATATTTGAGTGGTTAAAAGGGACAGTTTATTATATTCCCAGCATTCATTCAATGAGATAGAAATTAATAGACCCTCTACTTATGTTAGCCACTTGAAACAATTGTGAACCAGTTATAAGTAATTATTAGGAAAATCCACAATCCTTAACAAGTGTGCACCAACATTATATTTTTGGTATCTACCTAACTCAAAGATTTTTTCTCACACATTAGCAATTATGTATAAACTGTGAATTTGTTACAGTAAATGATTAATGGAAAGACCCATAATTCCAATTGTGTTTATATAAACATAATATTTCAAGAACCACCCAGAATTGTAGGAGTTAATCTGCAATATTAACAGTTTATAAGATGCAATCACAATTGTTGCAAGGTACAGTACTGTGAATTAATTCAAACTAACTTTGAGATGTGCTTTGTCACTGAGCAGTACATATAGGTAGTTACAACAAGAGTAGCTGACAAGAAACCTAAGTGGAACTATTTACATTGACCATTATTTAAGCAAATATCATAGTGGTTTCACAGGGGCATTTATTACACTCAAAGTATCTATTTAATGAGATACTAATAAACAGATCTTTTATTTATATCAGCCATCTGGAATAAACTGTGAACCAGTCACAGATAAATAGCTGTCTAATGAGATATAAATAAATAGATCCTCTGCTCATACCTGCCATCTGAAACAAACTGTGAACCAGTTACTACCTAGTATTTGTGGGAAATTTTTATTGTGTATGAACAATCATTATATTGGAAGTGGAGGGCCCTCTACTGGGCCTGTAACAAAATTAAGGGATAACTGAGTTGAAGTCTGGAAGGTACTAGATGTTACATTGTTGCAAGTAGGGGGGCGGGTGTTTCTGCTTACCTTTATAGGTCCTGACTGCAGTGAATCCAGCCCTCTTTTGTTCCTGGTTCCAGACTTCAAGGAAGAAATTTTTCTGTAGAGATGGAGCGTGCCAAGAGAAAGTCTGTGCCGCCAAAGCGCTACAGAGAAGTTGTGAAGGAGGTTCCAGGCATGAGGGGAGCTGCAAGAGAGAGCGGATCAGCATCAGAGGATGTGGTACCCCCCTCCCCTGTTCACAAAAACAAGTCAGCCCCCAGGGCCCAGGGCAGGCCTAACACGAGGGGGGAGCTGGGAGCCAGGGCCACTGCTGTGGGCTCTGGATCGCAGTGCCCTCCCTCAGTCCCTCACCCCATCCAAATCGCCTCCCCTGTTATTATGGTGCCCCCCGGCCCCTGAGCTGGATGATGGGCCTGGGCCTTCCTCCGGCCGGGGGGCTATGGGGACTGTATTGCATACCCCTCCCAGGGGTCCCGTGGTACAAGCGGCTGTCTCCCCATCACTTTACCCCCATCTAGATGATCCGGATACACCTGCCGGTCCCCCTCCGGTGGAACATGCGCTAGCGGGCCAAGCTGCTGCCGGGCAGGCGTCATGGCAGCAGCTTACGGCACTGCCGCCTGAGGCCTTAGCTTCGGTCCTCACACTGGCCCAGGCGCTTGCGGGGAACTTGTCCCCGGTAGGCCTGGGCGGTGGAGCAGCGGTGCAGGCCGGAGTGCAGGGCGCCCACGTGGTCAGGGCTCTCCATGAGCCCGGGCGTGCGTCGGGCTGTAGCCCCACCCCTTCCAGCGTCGCGTTGCGCGCATCCTCCCTGAGTGACGTCTCAGACAGGGAAGAGCGCGGGCGCTGCAGTGAACGCAGCGTAGGAGCCAGGAGCAGGTCACCGCACGGAGCACACACTAGTGAGTTGGGGAGGCTCCGTGCGGGTGAAGGGGCAGCTGGGGCGCGCGCGAGAGGGAGCTTTGGGGGTATGTGTGGCAAGGCACTGGGTAAAACGCCTGGAGGTAGGAGAGCTACAGCGTTAAGACAAAGGGGGAGAAGTGTTATTTCCGGTCGTGCTGCGCAGTCAAGATTGCTTACAGGGGTCCACAGGGGGATAACTGTGGCTAGGCAGGGGGATTCACCTGGTGATACTGAATATTTGGATGTGGCAGGCACAGCTTCAGGGGGACACGTTGTCAGGGATAGTAATAGGCAGGTGTCTTCAGGCATAAGGCGGGCGGCTGCCAGTGAGAGTGTGAGTGGGCCACAGGGCCATATTGCCAGTGGTACTGAGGAGATCATCAGGAGGGCGGTTGCTGCTGCGCTTGGTGTCTGTCTGTCTGGGGAACAGGGTGGGAACCCCCCAGGGGTCCAGTCATCCACGCGGAGTACTCCCCAAAATGTCTTGTTTTCACAGGGTTTCCAGATGGATCTGGCAGTTCCAGCTATGGCATCTATGCCACGGCAAGGGACGGTACCGCTTACTGCTTCATCGCCAGCTACCACAGAGGAAAGACATCAGCAGGCGCCTGCAGGAGCTGCGCCACCACTGGCCCCCAGCGGTGAGTTTCTATTACACACATCTGCACATGTAGAGCTGGGTTCATCCTCTAGTGAGTCGGGATCTGAGAGTGAGGGTGATTTGGGCTTAGTTGGAAAGGGCCAGAAGGAGATGTTTAAGATGATAAAAAAAGCTGGTTGCTGCTCAGGTGAAAGGGAAAGTCCCTAGAGCTCAGAGTAGTCACATAGTTCCGTTAGCGCAGGAGCCCCCCCTGGGGTTCCCGGGCATGGGAGCGCCCCCGGTGTCTAGGAAAGTGGCGTCTCACGGGGACACATACCCGTGTTTGGTGCACTCCCTATATGGTCACCTAAAATCTAAGGTGGTCAAAAAAATTCAAGATGGGCGTTATGTCAACATTTTTGAATTGTCCCCCGAGTCTTGTAGGGCTAGAGAACGCGCGGCGGATGGCACAGGACCAAAGAAGGTCCAGAGGCCAGAGACGTTCGAGGAGTGGCATCGTTGCTTTAGGGTACTGGCCATGTGTTATGTAGATAAGTGGCCCTCACAGGGGCATAACTTATTTAAATACGAAGATACCATTGACGATATACGGGCTAGGTTTAAGGAAGGTGCGTGGCGGGAGTACGACATGGCCTTCCGCAGGAAAATGGTGGGTAACCCCCTCCTGCACTTTGGTACTAAGGATATTGACCTTTGGTCAAAGCTGGGGTTGGAAGGGGGTGCGGGCAGCACCCTTCCCCCTAGGCAAGGGGCTAATAGAGTGGCCCAGCGGCAGAAGCGGCGTGGCAGAGAATGCTGGAAATTCCAGGATAAACAATGTGACAGAGGGGCTAGTTGTTCCTTTCGTCACATCTGCAAATTCTGTGGCGGACCCCATTCAGGGACGGATTGCAGCAAGCGGAAGGAATCCGGCAGTGACAAGCCAGCATCCAGAGGGGTCCCTGGGTACAAGGGCCCCAACCCCACTTAGATTAGCAGCCATGGAGCCTTGGCTGGCTCATTACCCGGACCAAGAAGCTGCTCAGCTGCTTCGGTCTGGGTTGCGGGAGGGATTTAGGATCCCGGTGGTGGGTGATGTTGCGGGTTCAGTGGTTCACAGGAACCTTAAGTCGGCTTACGAATTCCCGGAAGTAGTGCAGGAAAAACTGAATAAAGAACTGGCTTTGGGAAGGGTAACGGGCCCATTCAGGGCCCGGCCGCTTCCCGACTTAGTGGTGTCCCCTTTGGGGGTAGTCCCTAAGAAGGACACGGGAAAGTTTCGGCTTATTCACCACTTGTCGTTCCCAAAAGGGGGGTCGGTGAATGATGCCATCGACCCGGACATGAGCTCGGTCCACTACCAGTCATTTGACGATGCTCTGGGGATCATCAGGGGTAAGGGAGCTGGGGCTCTAATGGCGAAACTGGACATTGAGTCAGCTTTTCGTCTGCTGCCCCTTCACCCATCAGCATTCAGGCTTATGGGTATGAAGGCGGATGGGGCTTTCTATGTGGTCAAATGTCTTCCATGGGATGCTCGCTATCATGCGCCTTGTTCGAGTGTTTTAGTTCCTTTCTACACTGGGTGGTGCAGAGGGCATCTGGGGGTGGGGCCGTGGCCCACTACCTGGATGACTTCTTGCTGGTAGGTAGGGCGGATTCGGACGAATGCTCACACATGATGGTTATCATGCAAGACATGATGGGTAGATTCGGGGTGCCTCTGGCAGAGGATAAGACACAGGGTCCCTGCCCGTGCCTTACTTTCCTTGGTATCGAAATAGATACTGAGGCGGCGGTTTGCAGGTTGCCACAGGACAAAGTCGACCGCCTGTTGCAGGTGGTTTTGTATGTGCGCAGTGCGGAAGCGATTTCACTTAAGGAACTGCAGTCCTTGTTGGGTCTCCTTAATTTCACGGGCAGGGCTATACCCATGGGAAGGGTTTTCAACAGGAGGCTGGAGAGTCAGCTGCAAGGCCCGAAGGGACGCGGTTCCCGGGTTAGGGTGTCCGCGGAGATGAGAGAAGATCTCGGGGTATGGGAGGAATTTCTGATTAAATTTAACGGTGTCTGCATTTGGCAGGAGGGCCCTATGTCCAATCAATCGCTTCATCTATTTACTGATGCGGCGGGTGGCTTTGGGTATGGGGCTTATTTCAATGGCGAATGGAGCACGGCTCCTTGGCCTGTGGATTGGGTTTCCGCTGGTTTGACCAGAAACCTAACGTTGCTGGAAATTTTCCCAATCATTGTGGTGGTCGAACTCTGGGGCCAGAGGCTGGCCAACCGGGCGGTGATTTTCTGGTCGGACAACATGAGCGTTGTCTTTGCCATAAACCGGCTATCTGCTTCTTCCCCCAGGGTGGTTACATACTTACGACACCTGGTGTTGCGTTGTTTGCAGTTGAACGTGCGTTTCATGGCGCGACACGTGCCGGGCGTTAGAAACATCGTAGCAGATGCTCTGTCCAGGTTTCAATCAGTTTAGGAGGGTGGCACCAGGGACCGCGAGAACCGGTCTAAATTGCCCTCCTTTTCTTTGGCAGATGGCGGGGGTTGGGAAAGTGTCCTCCCCCTGATAAGGGCATCCTTGGCTCCCAAGACGTGGTGTGCATATGAGAAGCACTGGAGATCGTGGGTCTGCTTCGCCAGCCAACAAGGGTTTACTGTAATGGCGGCTACACAGGTACAGGTGCTTGACTAGCTTGCGGGGTTACATAGTCAGGGAGTATCTAGGCTGTCGGTTCAGAGTAGGCTTACGGCCGTGGCGTTCTTCAATAGGGCGTTCGGTTTTGCGGATTTTTCCAGGTCATTTCTAGTGAAACAGGTAATGAAGGGTTGGGGGCGGATGTCCCCACGTGAAAAAGACCGCAGAGAACCAATTACACCTCTAAGATTGCGCGAACTGGTGGGTACACTGCAGTCAGTGTGCTCATCCTTGTTCGAGGCGGCACTGTTTAGGGCAGCCTTCTCGTTTGCCCTGGCTGGGGCATTGAGGGTCGGCGAACTTGTGGCTGCATCAAAGAGGGATACGTATGGTGGGATACAATGGGAGCATGTGCGCCCATCAGATGATGGGCTGCTGCTTCTAGTGCCTAGGTCTAAGACGGATCCGGAAGGCAAGGGAGCTTGGCTAGTGCTAGGAAAAAACGAATTCCCTGAATGTTGCCCGGTTAGGAGTTTCAACGATTATTGCCAGCTTAGACCACAGGGTTTTCGTCAGTTATTCATCCATGAGGATGGGTCCGCGTTATCGTTGTTTCAATTCAAAAGGGTCCTGGCGAAGGCTGCGGCCGCTGCCGGCCTGGATCCGTTGAAAATTGCGTCCCATTCCTTTAGGATTGGGGCTGCCACTACCGCAGCGACCAGTGGTGTTTCTGAAGCAGATATTTAGAAATTGGGGCGTTGGAAGTCAGGTCGTTTTAAAGCATATATACGCCCTTTGGGGGGCGAACCCAGGTAGGCTGGGTTTCGCATGTTGATTAAAGGGGTACCGATGTGGTTGGCAGTTGGGTGTTTGGTATGCAACGGTGGGTCATGGTTTGCTCAGTCTTGTATCCTATGTTTTCAGGCATGAATGCCCCCGCGAAACGGGTGTGGATCGTGGGGCATTCCTTCGTGCACTGGGCGTCCATCAGGGCGTCGCAGCGGCCAGACGGGCAGCAATTGGGATTGGCGGCATCCAGAGCTAATGTGCGGTGGCTAGGGCGCAGGGGTTTAACTTGGGATGATTTGCCCACCTTGCTACAGGATGCACACAGGCGGTGGGGAATGCCTCACATTATTGTGCTGCATTTGGGAGGGAACGACATGGGGTCCGTTCCTGTTTTGGAGTTGATTCGAAAGATGGCTTCTGACATACGCTGGATCTGTGCTTGGCTTCCTGAGGTACAGATTGGTTGGTCCAACGTAGTTGCACGACTGCGTTGGAGGTACATTGTAAATCAGAGGGCAGCGTATAACGTGAGGAAGAAGCTGAATAGGGAAATGGGGCGGTCGGTCACGGCGTTAGGTGGTTTTGCCATTAGGCATGACGAGTTGACGGCTGACAACAAGGCTCTCTATCGCCCTGATGGGGTTCACCTGACAGAGGTGGGCTTGGACATTTTTCTGGGGGATATTAGGAAAGCATTGTTACTGGTTGTTTGAATGCATATGTTCTATATTTAAGGTTGTATTGTTATAGAGTTAATATATATGGTAAGAGCTTGTCAGTTGTGGTGGCAAGAGGCGGTTGACTCTTGTTGCTGTCGGTCAGGGCCCAGAGAGCGGGCAGGGAGAGAGATGAGTGATGTCATGGGATGGGGGAGGTGACACTCACTAGGTGCCGACCTAGGGGTTCCTCCCCCCTACGAATCTTAGGCAAATACCTCTTTCAGCTTACAGCTCTCTCTCCCCGCCAATTGGGTGTGGCAATCGTGCCACACTGCCACACCGTGTAGGGCTCTGACCGTCTGCTAGTAGGGGTTAATTTTAGCTAGTTCATTGCCGCCACCATCGAAGAACTGTTACAGTTCTCCTATTTGAAGTACTTTGGTTGCCTAGTTGGCATATTTACATAGGCCTAGTTTTAAAGGCTTATGTGTTAATAAATGTGACCGTGACCGGTCTTTTGCCCATTTAACTGGTTGTCAAGTGTTTTTATTTCATGCAAATTATGGTTAAGTATTAGTATTTCATTTAAGTCAGGTGGGTACAGGTAAGACGCAATAGGAGGTTTATCCCTTATGGAAGTGGAGGGCCCTCTACTGGGCCTGTAACAAAATTAAGGGATAACTGAGTTGAAGTCTGGAAGGTACTAGATGTTACATTGTTGCAAGTAGGGGGGCGGGTGTTTCTGCTTACCTTTATAGGTCCTGACTGCAGTGAATCCAGCCCTCTTTTGTTCCTGGTTCCAGACTTCAAGGAAGAAATTTTTCCCGCCCACCCGACCCTGGATGAAGATGTGGCGGCTTAGGGTAATGTTGAGGGCTCACCCTGGCGTGGGTAGGTTTAATTGAACTAGCTCATTAAGACCAGGGGGTAATTTAGTCTTCCACCCTCTTGGAGCGTGTTTTACGACTCGTACCGGGGGGTCGCCTTACTAGGCTGGTCGTATGTGCCCTAGCGGGCGGTCGGTCAGGGCCCAGAGAGTGGGCAGGGAGAGAGATGAGTGATGTCATGGGATGGGGGAGGTGACACTCACTAGGTGCCGACCTAGGGGTTCCTCCCCCCTACGAATCTTAGGCAAATACCTCTTTCAGCTTACAGCTCTCTCTCCCCGCCAATTGGGTGTGGCAATCATGCCACACTGCACACCCCGTGTAGGGCTCTGACCGTCTGCTAGTAGGGGTTAATTTTAGCTAGTTCATTGCCGCCACCATCGAAGAACTGTTACAGTTCTCCTATTTGAAGTACTTTGGTTGCCTAGTTGGCATATTTACATAGGCCTAGTTTTAAAGGATTATGTGTTAATAAATGTGACCGTGACCGGTCTTTTGCCCATTTAACTGGTTGTCAAGTGTTTTTATTTCATGTAAATTATGGTTAAGTATTAGTATTTCATTTAAGTCAGGTGGGTACAGGTAAGACGCAATAGGAGGTTTATCCCTTAATCCTTTGTATCCATTCAATCCAAGATTTTTTGCTCATATTAGCTATTTCAAACAACTATGAATTTGTTACAGCAAATTATTGGGGATATTGTCACTATTTTTCAAAATGTTTCATAAGATCGATGAACAATGATAATTACAGAATAACCAAGACTGGCAATACTGATCAGTTCCCTAATAGATCACGTTATTCATATATATTCTCTTACTCATATCATAGATGTGTATGTCCCACTAAAATATTGGACTATTTACCTGATTGAAAATTTCTAGCCTGATAGTACCACAGTGTTTATCTCAACATCTGGATAATTTGAATTTTCACTGGTCTAAACATTCTAATGTGTTTTTAATACTTATGTTGTTTGTGTTCTATGATTTTAATACAGACCAATAAATGTTAAATTTTAAATATATCACCCTATCACATCTCCAGATAATGATGTTGTATCCCTTATAATTCAAAAGGGAGTGTGAAGTGCTATTCAGATGCAGCTTTTTGCCAAATTTCTCTTTATTTGACAAATCCACACCAGTTTGTACTTGCATCAGCATTCCAGCCTAAGAACGTGTAATACCTTTCAAAAGTATAGGCATCTCCCACATTACAAGTGTAGTGCCGTTGCACCTTGTTCTTTCTTGAAATTAGAATATTGCATGCTTGTTCACGTATTCCTCCATAGAAGAAGGAAAAAACACCCCACTCTCGTATAATTTTAATTGGTTTTTGAGATATACGAATCCTCAAAAAACCTTTTCACCCCATTAAGTGGATTTTTGGGAAATGGAAAAACACCCTTTTCTTTATTTTTTTTTATAATTTATTTATTGAGATTATTCAAGAAAAATACAGCTTTAAACACATTTTCAATATACGAGTACATTAATAATTGTTTTTTGATACATGCACATACAAAGTTATAAGGAAGAATACACAACACTATGTAAGATCTGGAAATCAAAACAACACCAACAACCATAGTGCTACTGAATAATATGATAGTATATAAGCCTCCATAACTAGGGTCACTCATGGACCCATTAAAACTTTTATATCTCTGAGGAGGGATTTTAATGGTATATATGATTGTAAACGTCCAAGGGTGCTCAAGAGGCCACTTTTCGTTCTCAAGTGTATGCATAGAAAAACTAAGAATGGAAGCTAACCTGTAATAAAGGAGACCACTTTTGGACCTCAAAACTAGACAAACCTCCTGTTTGAACTCAACTGAAAGTTAACAAGATACAATTGAATATCTCCTATCAGATTAACATTAGTAACAGTACAAGCTATGCCTCCATCAGGGAGCTGTGGCTTTTTCGGAATAGAGAGGCTACATATGAGGACTAAGAGGGCTAGTAAAGTATATATAGTACATTTAAAAATAAATGATGATGGCTCAGTATATGGAATGAATTATCTTGCAGAGTACAGTATATGGGCAGTATTAAAACTCTTAGTTATGTGAGGGCCGGCTTGTGACCTTGACAAAATGGCTAAAAGATAATTTATTTAAGTTGGCAAAGTAAGGGCAATAAGGTTGGAGAGTTAGGGTTAATAGGATCCCGCTGCTATAGCTCATATTTAACATACCTATATCTTACTGGGTCATAATTAGGACATAAAATAAGAAATTAAAGTATCAAGAGATCACCTTTATAGCCTTATATCTTCCCGTAAAACTGTATTAATAACCTTAACCATAGTTCCTACATATCACTCCTGTAGTAAATTGATTATATAGACAGGGAGCTGTACTTTTAAATTATGGAGATCTTATGTAAAAGGACCCTTAATTCTGGAAATTATAGTGAGCAAAGTCCCAGCCCATAAAACTTTATGTTATTCAAAAAACATGCAAAGTTACCCAGCTACAGTATGGTACCATTGTGCATAAGTAATGAGGATCCTCATGTTAGGAATGGGGTTGGGTCCCACTGTTCCGGCTGCGAACAGCGCTTCCCGAGAGTTAATATGTGGGATAGAGGATCCCTATCTAGAGTGGTGTTAAAGCTGAGTTTATTTACTTACATTGCTATAACATGGAACTAGGATCATACATATAATTAACTGAGTGATAGAGGGCATCTCCAATGCAAGCAGATGGAAAACACTAGTTGTGAAAAAGCAGCTCGCTAGATTATACTTGGTGTATGCGTAAGCCTCTCATATTATTATGTACCAGTAATATTGCGTAAGGATGAGGATGAGACCTCCTATTACTTTCAGTATATTTACATAAAAGAAGAGGTTGAACATATCACTGAATTAGTAGAGTTATCTCAATGGTATTTTTAACATGTACTAGGATTGGTGGTTGCCAGAGAAACAAAGCATTCTTATCTAAAATTACTGCCTACACTGTAGCTTCTACTGAAAAATGTAACCTTCAACACAAATACACACAATGTGATGAGCATATAATCTTGGACGGCCCTTGCTATGGTAGGCACGTTTATTCTGACAATAGTAGTCCTCATATGAAGCACTTTCGTAGTGAAAATGACATAAAGTTCTGGCAGGTGTTTCTGTTATATAGGCCTCACTGAGAAACTTATAAGCAACCATAGAATTTCAGAGACCAGCCAATGAAAGTTTACTGGTGTGGGTTTCCATGTATACGGACAGTGAGCGCTCAGATGTAATATATGGGCATTGTCAGCCTATTCCTAAATGCAGGAAAACAGGACCTGCTATAGAATTAACTCTCTCATTTGTCTTCTCCGATACAGAGAGGTGGTCATTCATGAGGGTCACTTGGTGACAAAGGAGAACATCGCAACTGACCAGCGCCACAACTTCCTTCTGAATGCTGTCTCCTTTGTCGGTTCAGCCGGACTACCGACAGAGAGCGGAGCATGGTATAGTTGGTAACTCTCTATGTTCTGCTGGGACCGCATAGAGGCTGTAGGATCACTTTTTCCAGTCTGGGCTGCCATGGCCATAATTTGTGGCAGTGGGGTACAGTTTTCTCAGGGCAGAGATCTAGAGTGGGGTAAGGCATACCTGTGTCTTCCTGCTTTCAGGCAACAGAACAGCTGCTGATTCACTATCCAAGCACTCTGTATCGCCGTTGTAATAGGAGGTGAGTACTGCGTGGAACTCTTTATTCTCTGCGTCGTCTGATACCTCTTCCATAGTTGATAAGGATGTAAGCCTCTTGTGTGTAGTTATCTGGGGGGTAGTTAAGAGTCCATCTGGCTCTTTAGCTTCACCACTTTCATAAGGGTTACCCTCGGGAGGGTCATTAATGTGCACCCGTTAAAGGCCTCAGGAGGAAGCTGGAATGCATTTCTAAGAGCATCTGAGAAGGCCTCTTGGTAATAGGAGAGCAGATTGCATATTTCGCTGATAAAGTGAGCAGCCTCCATGGAAGACATTTAAGGGGATAGTCAGCTTGGTGTTTTGTAGGGAGGTTCTTGCAGTGTTTTGCGGAGTGTCACTGCACTTTAACAACAGAGGTACGAAAGTACCCTGCCGGGGGGGTCAGATGGTAGGCTGCAACCTGTGAATCCAGCACCAAATCTACAGAGTATTGGTATTATTCAGAAGAGCTGTCACTACTGCAGAGTATTCTGTAATTTATAACACTTAATGAAGCATTGAAAAGGGGATTTAGTGGAGATATGAAACAGCAAACAATCTTGCGACCTATCATGGCTGCTACCCGGACACCCCCCCTCCCTTTTCTTACTTTTGAAAGGAGAATCTAAATAACAATTTTCAACTCTGTAACATATTTGAGATATAGGTATCCTCAAATCACCCCACCTTTCCCCCCCTTAAGTGAATTTTCGGGAAACGGTAAAACACGTTTACTTTTAAAGGAGAATCTAAATACCAATTTTCATGTCTGTATCATCATTGGTTTTTGAGATATAGGTATCCTCATAAATCACTCCACCTTTTCCCCCCCTTAAGTGAATTTTCGGAAAAACTGTAAAACACTTTTATTTTAAAAGGAGAATCTAAATACCAATTTTCCCATCTGTAACATCTTCGGTACCATATTCGTTTTTTGAGATATAGGTATCCTCATAAAAAATATACCCCCTTACCTGACTGGACAAGACCTATGACCCGGTTCGAGACTATATGTTCTGCTCAAGGCCCCCTCAGGCACACTTTATCACTAGCAAAATCCATGATACAGGCAGCCAGCAGGGTTACAAGACCGTCATATACCACCAAATGGCAACACGATCTAAATATTGTCCTAGAGGACAAAGAGTGGAGTAGAATATATGCCCTGGTAGGGAAGTCATCATCATCAACTAAAATACTAGAACTCAACTATAAGTTATTATCAAGGTGGTACCTGACACCGTCACGCCTTAAAAGCATATACCCACACACATCCGACCTCTGTTGGAGGGGATGCAGCCATAGGGGGTCTATGTCCCACATGTGGTGGCATTGCCCCGTGGTTAAGCCATTTTGGCAGGAAATAGAGCTTTTCCTAAGACACCTGATAGGCGACACATTCACACTAACCCCTGCTGTTGCATTGCTGAATGCACTCCCCAGAAGTATCTGTCAAATTAGACAAAAGGTGGTCCAGTTCTCCCTAAACTCAGCTAGGTCCTTGATAGCTAGTAAATGGAAAACCCCTGTTCAACCTACAGTGCAGGAATGGTTGAAACATGTAGATGACACTCTATTATTAGAGGAATACAGCTATTTTAAAACACAAAGAAAAACACTGTTTCTAGACATCAAATTATATTGGGAACTGACAAAAGATGGTTTCACACAAACAGGGCGGGGGCGGCCTCCAACATCCCCGGAGCGAGACATCAGACTAGAAGAAGGGCGCTAGGCGATTGCTTACACAGATGTATAGGTAATAGAAAGTATAACATAAAAACAGTAAACATGAAGTTACCAAATTGTTTGCCTAGACTATATATATACCAGGACGAGATGTATCTCAGAAAGTAATCTTCTTTTGTGAAGCTGACATTGTATAGTTAAAGTTAATTGGTTTGTAGATATGTAATTCTACCAACACTGTTGCATTATTGTATTAAAGAGAAAATTTTCAATAAAACTTTTTGAAAACAAAAAAAATATACCCCCTTTTTTCACCCTCTTAGGGACGTAATTTCCAAAAATCATTCCTCTAGTGGGTGCCTACATCATAAAAACAATGTACTTTCCGAATTTCACGTTCCTAGGTTAAACAGTTTGAGCTGGGCATTGATGAGTCAGTCAGGACTTCTCATTTTATATATATATATATATATATATATATATATATATATATATATATATATACTACTTAAAAGAAAGAGTTCATACGTATTGAATGAAACAAAGCAGAACTAAGGCCGCACCGGATACTTATTAACACACTGTGATTGCAACAGTGATGCCCTCACCGATTTTGCTTTAACATATATAGATTTATTAAAAATACAAAGCCACAAACAGTAGCAGATGATGGTTCTGTACAGAAATATAGATATACAAAATTTCCTCAAAGATATATCAGCATGCTAGCATATTAATGAGCTGGCTTTTCAACAGTCCACCTGTGTATCCGGGCACTTAGTGTTAGCAACATGCTCCGGTGCAAGTGAACAATAATACCATCCTTTATCCTCTTAAATCCAAGTTCTTGTCCGGTACCGGACTCCGTTATAACTTAGAGTGTCAATAATGGACAGTAATTCAATGCCAAACTCCTCAATGCTTTGCGTTGTTTGGGAACCTCTGAGTGCAAGACTTATTGCTGCACGGCTTACCTTCACTTGTATAATATCGCTACGGGTACCTTCCGAACACGGATCCCTTCCGTAGTATCATTCACTGTGATGCAAACCAGCCTGTGCAGTACTTCACTTGCCTCGCCAGTAGTATGTCAGCCAATTCTTACAGCAACCACCAAAGCTGCTCCACCATGATAGCGTTACCACGCTGTGTAAGGTAATCCAATCATTACGCGTTTCGCCCCTCCCCCTTTCCGGGTTGGACTTAGGGCTTCATCAGATGTAACGAAGTCCGGTACAGGAAAAGTACTCAGATTTAAGAGGATAAAAGAAGGTATTATTGTTCACTTGCACCGGAGCGTGTTGCTAACACTAAGTGCCCGGATACACAGGTGGACTGTTGAAAAGCCGGCTCATTAATATGCTAGCATGCTGATATATCTTTGGGGAAATTTTGTATATCTATATTTCTTTACAGAACCATCATCTGCTCCTGTTTGTGGCTTTGTATTTTTAATAAATCTATAAATGTTAAAGCAAACTCGGTGATGGTATCACTGTTGCAATCATAGTGTGTTAATAAGTATCCGGTGCGGCCTTAGTTCTGCTTTGGTTCATTCAATACGTATGAACTCTTTCTTTTACGTAGTATATATACATTTTGGGACTGCCAGCACGGATATAGGTGCTCTTATACATGCAATCTGAGTGCCCCCTGCCCTAAGTAATAAATAAATAAATATATATATATATATATATATATATATATATAAATACTTAGAACATATTCCCCAATGTGCAGAACATTGGAATGTGAAATATTTACAGTAAATACAGTGTTAAATTCTATATTAAATATGAATATTGCATAAATATGCTTTTACATGTTTTCATCTACTTAACTGCAAAGGGTTCCATCTATATATATGCATATGTATGTATGTGTTATACTGTATGTGTATATATGTCTGTAGATATATATATATATATATATATATATATATATACATAAATACATATGTACACATGTTTATTTATATATCTCTTAAGGGATGTATATGTATGTATGTCTAAGTTAAAGCCATATGCCTGCCTTTTTTTTCTAACACCTGATTGCATAAACCTGATATCGTTTTCAATTGCAGCAAACAAGGTGAGGAAGCAAGGTGAGGAAACGGCCCTTCAGTGCCGAGAAACGCGTTGCATTAGAGGGGATTACCCCCTTGACCACTACTTGTTTTTATTATATTCTTTTACTATTTTAATTTTTTATTTCCATTTTTGTTTTCAGCTTTTTAATAAAAATGTTTTTTACTATAACACAAGTATAGTGGTTTCTATCTTACCTCTCACTGCCCAATATTGGGTTGTTTGTGCATTTATCCTGTTTTTGGACCATATCATTGGCAACACCTGGAGTGGGTTGATCTGCACATGTAGTTTCCTTTGTTGTCTTGACTCTCCATTACAGACACACCTGGCGGGGATATCCTGGAGTGTGTATACTGACACACCATATTATGTCAGTCTGCTTCTATTAGCACATCGGGGTGCTTATTTCAAATGTGAGTACCAATTTGGCTCAAGTGCATAAGCTTTGGCTTTTTTGGTTTAGTGATTCTACACATGAGACGCCCCTCCCTTTCTTCTATTTTACAGTTTATCCAGTATCTTCTGTGAAGAGGAGTGCAGCCATCATTCACGCTGAGGACATATCTGATTTTTTGCATTTTTGCACTATCACAGTGACTTTTAACATGGGACTTTGATATAATTGTATGTTAATAGGTACAAGTGCCATATATTGAATGAGTTGTGTATGTTGTTTTTTTGAAGTTGCACAGTGTATATATAGTGTATGCGCCCTCTCTTATCTTTGATATTTCTGGTATATATTAAACAAGGTTCTAACTGGGCTGATATGTTATTCTAAATTTCTATAGCTAAACAACATACATATCTTGTGTTTATATGTCTTGGCATTAATGTTTAAAGGGACAGTCTACACATGATGAAATACTACCTTATTTTGTTTGCTGTGCTGGGGACGCTGTGCTGCACCCCCAACTAGGGATGGGCGAATGTTTCTAAAAATTTTAAATTTAAAATGAATTTTGATACATTCATTCAAATCGAATTTCAAATGTTTATATAACATTCAAACATTCTATTTTCAAATTTTCGTTTTCGATATTTTCAATAAAATTCGAAAATATTCGTTCAAATAATAGAATGTTTAGCTATGTAGTTATTCAAATTCGAAATGTAATATTCGAATTCGAATGTGACATTCGAATTTGAATGTAAAATTCGAATAAGAAATAGTATTTCTAGTCTACAACTGTGTTTAACAAATGTAATATTTGAATTTGAATGCTACATTCGAATTTGAATGTAACATTCAAATTCAAAATAGTATTTCTAGTCTACAACTGTGTTTTATAAATGTAATATTCGAATTCGATAATAGAATTTTTAAGAATATTCGTTCTTATCAACATTCTATTATGTAAATCGAATTTCTACAATAACATTCGTTCTAACATTTGAATTAGAATATAAACACATTCGCCCATCCCTACCCCCGACACACCATGCTTGCCAAAACAAAAGTATTTTAATTAAAATACTTTGTCGTTCGGACGTGAAACGATGGCCGAATAGCTCCTACTATACAATCAGTGGGCACCGCACGTCTATGTGTGAGCTGCGTTTAATCAAAAGGCTCTCACTTAATAATGCTGCGCCCATAGTTTTGCACTGCCTGGAGAGGTTTCTACCAGAACCACAGGAATGAGAAAGAAGGAGGGAGGAGGAGCAGGGCAGCCATGTTGGAGCAGCCAAACAATGAAAATGTCCCTACCGTACTTATTTCACTTTGGCCTTGCATGGTGCTGCACCGCGTGGAGCACGATATACCCAGCGCATCAATTCCGTGTAGGTATTGTGTAGACTGTCCCTTTAAATGATCACTAAATACAGCAGAATTGAATAATTGACAAATACACAATAAAAAACATAGCAATAGCACTTACTTTGAATTTTTAATTGAGCAATAGAATAATTTCTGGCAAATTTTAAAGTAAATCAAATTTTCCCTTCCCATATATCATGTGACAGCCATCAACCAATCACAAAATGCATTTACATATGTACTGTACACTTTATAGGAGCTGGAGACTCAGAATGTATATTGGAAAATTGTTGTTTTGTAAATTGCATGCTTTAAATGAATAACAAAACTTAAAAAGAAAAAAAAAACAAACCCAAACATTTTCTTTCATGATTCAGATAGAACATACAATTAAATTTTTTTTCCAATTTACTTGTTTGATAATTTTGTCTTTGTTTTCTTGTTACTCTTTGTTGAAAAGCAGAAAGGTAAATTCAGCACGTGTCTGTAGCTTTATATTGCAGCAGTTTTTGCAAAAGTGTCATACATTAGCAAGTTCTCCCGACATGTACACGCTACCTATCTGGACATCTCTTCAACAAAGAATAACAAGAGAACGATACAAATTTGATAATAGAAGTAAAATAAAAACTTTTTAAAAATTATATTCTCTATCTATATCATGAAAGAAAAAAATTAAGTTTCATGTCCCTTTATTTGGAACTTAAAGTCCCTTTTTCTATCAACATCCCGGATAGTCTCCAACCTAAACACCGTCATAATAATGATGGACAGTGTCTTTAAGAATCGTAAAAAACTTTCTCATGAGCAGCATTGGATAACTGATTGAATTCTTAGCGAGCTTCAAAAGACAACTTGTAAGGTATAGCAACGTTTGCAATTCCAGTCATTTTGGGGACAATATCAGCTTCTGTAAACTGCATTTTAGAGGTCAGTGTAAAGTTCTGTAGGATGTTAGAAAAGAAAAGGAAAAGTTCCATACGAGCCAGGCCCTCCCCTATACATATCCGTTTCCCTGAAAAGAGAAAATCAAAATTTAGGTTTTGTGCTGCCCTAGGAATAACAAAATACATACACTCCAACATCAATTTTTATCACATATACTTCCTATATATATATATATATATATATATATATATATATATATATATATATATATATATATATATATATATATATATATATATATATATATATATAGTTATATTTAACCCATATGGTGTCACAATTTAACTTCTTTATTGCAAGTAACTCACGTAGATCATTGACATAACCCAAAATTCCCAGTGACCCAAATACAGCAGCGATTAAGGGGTAGTCTACTCCAGAATTTTTTATGTTTAAAAAGGATAGATAATCCCTTTATTACCCATAACCAACACAATAATAGTAATATACTTTTTACCTCTGTGATTACCTTGGATCTAAGCCTCTGCAGACTGCCCCCTTATGTCAGTTCTTTTGACAGACATGCATTTTAAACAATCAGTGCTGACTCCTAGGTAACTCCACAGGCGTGAGAACAGTGCTATATATATATATATATATATATGACTCACATGAACTAACGCCCTCTAGCTGTGAAAAACTGTCAAATACATTTTGATAAGAGGCGGCCTTTAAGGGCTTAGAAATTAGCATATGAACCTACCTAGGTTTAGCTTTCAACTAAGAATACCAAGAGAACAAAGCAAATTTGATTATAAAAGTAAATTGGAAAGTTGTTTAAAATTACATGGTCTATCTGAATCATGAAACTTTAATTTTGACTAGACTGTCCCTTTAATCTCACAATTGGCAATTGCCTGTACTCAGCATTGATTTGACATCTATATTGATATCACAGTGCAGTTATGTAACCCCACAGTTGCCAGTAACACACATATTGAAGCGTCAGCCCATACTATGCCAGTAACACACACAGAACAATGATTTAACCCTTTTATTACCAGATGTTCACACAGTGCAGTGTTATTACTGTCACATAGCACAGGAACCATTTTTACAGACAGAGAGGACCTCAAAAGTTGATTATTATCAAGGGAGTATGACCAGATCACTAACTCCCCTACCCCAAACACCAGGCAAGTATATTTATATTGGGATACATGAACGATTCAGGGCTAGATTAAGTAAAGCGCTCAGTGGCGTCACTAGGGTTGGTGTCACCCGGTGCGGTAAGTTATGGTGTCACCCCCCCCCCCCCCCCCAGAAAGCAGACACACACAAAAACACAGGCAAACACACATACAAACACTCAGACACACTTAAAACATACTCAGATGCACACACAAACACTCGGAAACACACTCAGACACACACACAAAAACACACACACAAAAACACTGAGACACACACACACACACAAAAACTCAGACACACACATACAAAATATGTAAACTGCACTGCATTAATTATAAAGCTCATGCCTAGAGCTGCTCCCTGGCTCAGCAGAGCATCAAATGAAAGATAAACAGAGCACTCTAAAAATAAATCACTAAAGAAAAGTTTTAGGTGCAAACTATGAAAATTCTGCTCTCTGACTCTGTTCCAAGTCTGTCAGTGCACAGCCCCGGGCCGCGTGCCTACCGCTTCTTATAGCCAATCACCTCTGCACTCTGCCCACCCCCAGACCCCCGCCCGCCCTCCTACCTGTTCAGTGTGCACTTAGTGTACCGTAACCGTAATGGTCTGGTGGGCATCATACGTGGCTCCTTCACTTTAAAGACAGTGTCAAACAGTCATGCGGTCAGGTGCCAGGCATCCCCTCATGATTTGCCAGTTCCCGTTTAGAGAGACAGCACAGCAGTGAGTGACTCCACTGCTCCACATGTCACTGAGCAGTGAGCACAGATAGGCAGGCAGGTTTAGGCTAGCAGCGCAACTTTGCAAGCCCCACGGCATTCCCACAACATTCATAGCGAAATTGGGCAGGGGAGAAGCAAAGTACAAACAAGCAAAAGCAGCCGGGAAAACTATTTGTTGAAATTGCAGCACTGGCTCAAGGGGCAAAAAAAATTGTGTGTCTACATCTTCCCCAGTCCCACCAATGTTCACAAATGCCAGCCCCTCTAATAAAAAAAAAATCTATGCATCTCAACATTGTATTTATTTGAATCTCAATAAAATAAAAAAAAAAAAAAAAAAAAAAAAAATTTTTTGGTGTCACCCCCTGGTGGGTGTCACCCTGGTGCGGCCCGCCCCCCCGCCCCCCCCTAGTGACGCCACTGAAAGCGCTAAATTCACCAGTTTACGGGAGTGTGATAAGTAACCAGCCATTACAAGCGAGCTTGCGGTAGCAATTAGTGCTCAAAAAATTAACCAGATGTTAATTTTGTAAATATTTCCCAATTGCCCCCAAAATAACATGTCCCTAAAAAAACAAAAAAAACAAAAAAATGCACTAAGCGCTTTTTGGGAGATAAAGTTGCTCACAGTAAATATATATGAATATGCTTATATACATTTATATTTATGCATTATATATATATATATACATATTAACAAATAAATATTTATGTATATATTCATATAAATATATATTTGCTACCCATCGCTGCCTATGGAAACGCTCTCTCATGAGCGCAATGCTTCAGTGCAATGCGCACGTAAGGTCACATTCACATTGCACCTCACTTGTAATACCAGAAAACATTAGCGCGCACTGGTATTACTAAAATAAGCGCAAATATCGATTTCGCGGAAGCGATATTTGCGCTCAACTTGAAATCTAGTCCTCATTAGGTTGCTAGTGGATTCAGCATTTTCCACCCCTAAAATCTTGGGTTGTCTGCCTAGTTGTGAATACAGTGATGATATTCACATTAAAACCTAAGCAATAGTATCTAGTACCATAGCTATATCAACCAAAACATAGGCATATGCAAATACAATTCTTTTTTAAACTGTTTGTCACAATAAAAAGAATAGTTTTGTCTATTATTTTTTCATGGTTTGTTACAATTTTTTATTTTTTTATTTTAAATCTGCTGTTTCCTATGGGGAACAGTCTTCAAGGCAGCAGAGAAGCCTCCAAAGAACAGCTTACACAAATACAGTTAAAGTAGTAGCTAGTGCTGCTGCTACAAGCTAGCAACAGTAAAATTTTTTAAATGTGATCAGCGTTTGCAGCACTATATGACAGTTCTTTTGCAACAATGTAATACATTAGGAAAAGCACTAGATGGCAGCACTATTTCCTGTCAGGTAGTACACGCTACCTATCTAGATATTTCTTCAACAAAGAATAACAAGAGACCAAAGGAAATTTGCTAATAGATGTAAATTGGAAACATTTTTTTAAAAATGGTATTCTTTGGGGTATATTTAACAAGCAGCGGATGCTGCTTTCTACCCCCACAGTTTCCAGCTCACCGGAAACATAAGTTAAAGGGACATGAAACCCAAATTTTCATGATTTTGAAAGAGCATGCAATTTTAAAAATCTGTCTAATATACATCTACTATCTAATTTGCTTCATTGACTTGTTATCATTTGCTGAAAAGCCTATCTAGATAGGCTCAGTAGCTGCTGATTGGTGGCTGCACATAGATGCCTCGTGTGATTGGCTCAGCCATGTGCATTGCTATTTCTTTAACAAAATATATCTAAAGAATTTTAAAAAATAGATAAAAGAAGTAAATTGGAATGTTGTTTAATATTGTATCCTATACCTAAATCATTAAAGAAAAATTTGGGGTTTAGTGTCCCTTTAAGAAGCAGCAGTCATAAGACCGCTGCTCCTTAACTTGTTTGCCACCTTTTAATTGACGAACTGCAATCATCCTGATATGATCGGGTTGATTGATACCCCCTGCTAGTGGCCGATTGGCTGCAAATGTGCAGGGGGGGGGGCATTGCACAAGCATTTCACAAGAAATTTTAAATTTCTTGTGTATGCTGTCGGTATTTAACGATGTTGGGCGGACATGATCCGCTACATCAAATCATGTCCACCCGGCAACTGATAAATCTACCCCTTTATCTGAACCAAATATGTTGCAACAAATATGATATTTAAATTTTATTTTATTAATTTTTTCTAAATGCTTTTGTTTAGAAGGTTTAATTATTGCAAGATATCCAGAGAAAATACACTATATAATAATTCCACAAAATAATTATGTTTATTACACAAAATAACTTACAAATTTGTTTATAGAATTGGTTTGATGGTTTCTTACCTGTAGAAAATGGCATGAACGCATCATTCTTCTTAAAGGAGCCAGAGTCGTCCAGAAAATGATTTGGGTTGAATTTGTCCGGTGTAGAGAATTGTGTTGGATCTCGTAAAACGGAGCATAGCAAAGGGAAAACTTTTGTACCCTGGGGTGAAAGAATGATTAACAAAGTGACTTATAAAATTAAAAAAAGTCTATGGGCCCCATTTATTAAATTACCCCATTTATTAATGATGGTGATGGCTAATGGGTGTACCAATGCACAAGCACAGGGTGTCCGGGTGTTTTATCTCTGAGTTGCTGGAGAGGTTAAGAATCAGCATTTATATCTATTTGTTAAGAAAATACTTAGGGGCCAATTCATAAAGCTCCGTATGGCTCGCCGGAACAGAAGTTATGAAGCAGTGGTCTAAAGACCGCTGCTCCATAACCTGTCCACCTGCTCTGACAGAAATCAACCCGATCGAATATGATCCGGTTGATTGACACCCCCTGTTAGCGGCTGATTGACCCCAATCTGCAGGGGGTGGCATTGCACCAGCCGTTCACATGAACTGCTGGTGCAATGATAAATGCCGACAGCATATGCTGTCGGCATTTATCGATGTGTGGCGGACATGATACGCTACATCATACCATGTACGCTTGCACATTAATAAATATACCCCTTAATCTCATGTTGACTTTAAAATAATAAAACAAAAAGTATAGTTATACAATTATCAAGATACAGGAAGTTGGTGGTGCTTAGCAATTGAAAAAAAACTCTAGAATATATACCCATTACATTGTATTGCTGTTGTTAAAACTTTTATGCACATGTTAACATGACTCATGAAAAGCCAAAGATTAGATTTATATATCAGACCCAGTCATATGTTTTATGAGGGAGATACAAATTTGTGTTTATTTAACACTTTTTATCTGACATTTGTTAGACTTAAAAGGTTGTACCGTGCAGGTTTTAAGGATATCATTGATATTGTTGGTGTGAGTCTGGCTTGGAATAGGGAGCTTAACACTGGATTTTAACTGTGCTCACCTGCTGCTGGATCTGTACTTGTGCATGGTAGGCTTGAAATAAACTGCTGACTATATAGCATCTTCACTGCCTGGAATTGCTGAGGGATCAGCTATTGGGTTAGCATGTAGAACACATATGCTTTCGGCATTTAGCGATGTCGGGCGGACATTATTCGCCCAGCACTTGTTAAATCTACCCCCAATAATTCACTTCTGCTCTTGCAATGTGCTATTATAGTGAGATGCCACTCCTTCATGGTATCAGACTACTTACCTTTGGTATTGTATATCCTCTAAATTTAGTATCCTTTATGACGGCATGAGGTAAATTAGTTGGGATAATATCACAAAACCTTTGGATTTCATGGATCACTGCATCTGTGTACGGCATCTTACTCCTATCATCAATATTTGGGCAACGATTATGCCCTATCACATGATCAATTTCCTGCTGCACTTTTGCTGTTGACCAATAAAACAGCAACAAAAAAGATTTACATAAAATTCAATTTGATTAATTATTACAACAAATATTTACGGATTGTTAATCAATTTGCTTTTATTCTACTGTATTACAATCTGCAATGGTAAATTTAAGTCCTTTAGTGTCAACGAAAAACATTCCAGATAAGCGCTATAAATTGATTCCACAATACTGCAAAATCCACTTTTTAAATTTTGTGCTGTATGCAAAAATGTGATATATGTTGTTTAACCCTTTAACTGCTGAGCTATTTCCAACATATGTGCTGATCTTTTTTGCAGGTTTTAGATTCTGCTTATATTAAAGAGACACTGTACCCAAAATTTTTCTTTCGTGATTCAGATTGAGCATTACATTTTAAGCAACTTTCTAATTTACTCCTATTATAACATTTTCTTCATTCTCTTGGTATCTTTATTTGAAATGCAAGAATGTAAGTTTAGATGCCGGCCCATTTTTTGTGAACAACCTGGGTTGTCCTTGCTGATTGGTGGATAAATTCATCCACCAATAAAAAAGTGCTGTCCAGAGTACTGAAACCAAAAAAAAGCTTAGATGCCTTCTGACCTCATTTTTTTTCCTTTCATGATTCAGATAGAGCATGCATTTTTAAGCAACTTTCGAATTTACTCCTAATATCAATTTTTCTTCATTCTCTTGCTTTGTTTATTTGAAAAATAAGGCATCTAAGCTAAGAAACTAGCCATTTTTTCATTGTTCTTTAGTGCTTTCCAATCAGCAAGGACAACCCAGGTTGCGAACCAAAAATGGGCCGGCTTTAAATGTACATTCTTGCCTTTCAAATAATGATAGCAAGAGAACGAAGAAAAATTGATAATAGGAGTAAATTAGAAAGTTGCTTAAAATTGCATGCTCTTTCTGAATTACAAAAGAAAAAAAATTGGGTACAGTGTACCTTTAAGGCCCTACTGTAGGTCACTTTAAGAGAGAAACCCACACGTATTTATATATATATATATATATATATATATTTTATATATATATATATATATATATATATATATATATATATATATATATATATATATATATATATATATATATATATATATATATATATATATATATGCTAGTCCTAAAGCCCCTTTATATGGGCCAAAATTCCCATCCACTTGGATCTCCTATCCCTCCCTCCTTCCCTTACCTGCCGTTCTCAACTGTTTTTTTTTTTCTGTAGTGCAGTCTTTTATAACTTGCTTTTTTATTCGTTTTTCACAACAGGGGGCTGCTAGTGGGCCAATGGCACTGCTGATTGGTATTTTAAACCCCAGTGTTCAAAGAGATAGGTGATTTTGTATGTAGATGCTGAGTGCATTAACCTAAACTACACAGATACTAGAGTAGAAAGAATCTGCTCAAGAAAAGAATACACAAATAGCAATCACTAACAGCTAATTTAGCTGGAAATACAATAACAGCTTATATCTTAAGTAAGTTTGTGGGGAAAAAAAAAAATAACTTTTATTAAGTTAGCAAATAAAATAGGAAAAATATATATAAAACCACACTTAGGATCCTTCAGTAGTAAAACAATCAGTATATATATGAAGTGACAATTATATTTAAATTCACTAGTATGCTAGGAGCGAACAAAGTTAGATTGAACACAAGTTATATGACTGTGAATGTAGCCTCTGGGTGTTTCCTAATAAGCTGTTGATTGGAACCTGGTATTGAATTTATTACGTGAATTGAAGTATTCAATATCTTGTGATAAATTATCCTTGTCATGGATATCACTTAATTATAAATCAGGTCATGTTTATAAATACCATATCATTGGTCCCAAATTATCTAAGAGTGTATTTGTTGGAAATGAACAAGTCTAGTTAACAAACGCAACAATGTTGCGTATATATCCCAAGTTGTATATTGTTTAATGTATGGTGTTTTGCCTTTAATAAAACAAAAAAGGTTGGTTGAATAACCCTTGCGCTCAGAGAATGATGATTACAGCACTGTTTCAAAGTCCTTAGAGTTTAAAATTCAGCTCCACAAAGCGCTGTATTAGCGAAGCGCTGTAAAGTGAAGTGCTGTAAAGTGAGGTATACCTGTATATACAACTTGGTATATATACGCAACATTGTTGCGTTTGTTAACTAGCCTTGTTAATTTCCAACAAATACACTCTTAGATACTTTGGGACCAATGATATGGTATTTATAAACATGACCTGATTTATAATTAAGTGATATCCGTGATAATCCTAGGATTTATACTGTGATCCGTGACAAGGATAATTTATCACAAGATATAGAATACTACAATTCACATAATAAATCCAAAACCAGGATCCAATCAACTGCTTATTAGGAAACACCCAGAGACTACATTCATAGTCATATAACTTGTGTTCAATCTAACTTAGTTTGCTCTCAGCATACTAGTGAATTTAAATACAATTGTCACTCCATATATCATATATATACTTATTGTTTTACTACTTAAGGAACCTAAGTGTGGTTTTATATGTATTTTTTCCTATTTTATTTGTTAACTTAATAAAAGTTAAGTTTTATTTTATTTTTCCACAAACTTATTTAAGATATAAGCTGTTATTGTATTACCAGCTAATTTAGCTGTTAGTGATTACACAACCCAGAGTACTATTTGTGTATTCTTTTCTTGAGTAGGTTCTTTCTACTCTAGTATCTGGCTGCTAGTTCAAGTTGGCCGTATAGATAACATATAGATAACATGCCCGTGGGTTGTGGATGACACAGCTCTAATTGGCTAAAATGCAAGTCAGTAGATAATAAATAAATAGTCATGTGATCAGGGGGCTGTCAGAAGAGACTTAGGGGCATATTTATCAAGCTCCGTATGATGCCCCTTGTTTAAAAACTGCTGCTCCATAACTTGCAGAAATCAACCCGATCGGCATTGCACCAGCAGTTCACATTTAAGGGAGCTGAGATTGAGGGGTTTGAACCCCAACAACTCCATCTGGCTCCAGTAAGCCTTCTTCTCCTTGCAGACACCACCGGGTTTCTTGGGTATGATGATGTCATCATGATTCCTCAGGCGATACTGAGCACTAGACCACCAGGGATTAGGTGAGAGTGGAAGGGGGACCCCGCAATGAGCTCTGAGAGCACCCTCCTTAAATGACGACACATGGTCATCATTCACAGTAAATATAGTGCACGGATTGCGGCCATGTGTCATCACAAAAAAGTGCAAAAACAAAATGCTCTGATATTTTATTCTCTAATATTTTATTCACAGCCTTCAGAAACCATAATCATGGCAAAATATTAGAGAATCTGCAAATTTTGAGAATTTTTAAAAATGTAATTTTAAAAACTGTTTACTTAACGGGACATTCCACTCAAAATTTAAATGCACATAGATTTATTACATCTTTGAATAGCAACATAGTTGCAATATACATGTATTGGCAAAAAATGCTTCTAGTAAAAGTTATCACTGTTATAGTGTTAGTTTGATTCTCTGTACATGCATGTGATGCATAGCTAGATATTCTCAGTGCACGAGCATTTTAAATACTGCAGCTGCTCAGAGTGCCAGTGGGGCTTGTATCATGTCAGCAATTAACAAACCTGGTTAAAAATGCTGGTGCATGTTGCATACTTAAATAAACTTTTAAAAAAGTTTATATTATAAGCATTTTTTTTTAATACATGTATATTACAATAATGCTTCTAATGAAAAACTGAAATGCATCCATGTGGATTCCAAATTTGGCAGGAATATCCCTTTAAAAGAATTTTTACCAATATCAATTGCCTGATTAATTAAAATTAGCTCATTATTATTATCATAAATATTTAAATGCATTAATTTACTATGGGCTAGATTGATTGGTTGATCCTTAGGCTGCCAATGAGCCTTTTTGTTCAGACAAGATTCTAGAACCACCACTAATTAAAGCTAATAGGGCATATGTATCAAGCTCCGAATGGAGCTTGATGCCCTGTGTTTCTGGCGAGCCTGCAGGCTCGTCAGAAACAGCAGTTATGAAGCAGCGGTCACAAAGACCGCTGCTCCATAACCTGTCCGCCTGCTCTGAGCAGGCGAACAGACATCGCCGGAAATCAACCCGATCGAGTACGATCGGGTTGATTGACACCCCCCTGCTGGTGGCCTATTGGCCGCGAGTCTGCATGGGGCGGTGTTGCACCAGCAGCTCTTGTGAGCTGCTGGTGCAATGCTGAATACGGCGAGCGTATTGCTCGCGGTATTCAGCGAGGTCTGTCGGACCTGATCCGCACTGTCGGATCAGGTCTGACAGACCTTAATAACTAGAGGCCATTGGCTGAGATTCAGGCAGGTCCAATTTGTTAGGAATTTTGCAATATTCATGTTACAGCAAATTAGTTTTTTTCCCAACTTGATATTAGTTTAAAAAATTAGTTTTATCGATCTAGGTCAGTGTTAATGATCTTAAGATTTTATTTTACATTAGTTAAAGTGAAACGCTAGGATTTATCATTGGAACAAATAATAGAGACTTTCAGTCATGAAGTATAAAATACTTCATGCTGAAAGTTCCTTTATTTGTTTGAAGCGTTCACCACACTGAGCTCCTCAGGCCGCCCACAGCAGAATGCTATTTTGTCATTGAGGTGGTGTTAGCCAATAGTGTGCTAGCTATCCGGCATAATGCCAACTGGCCTGCATGGCTATTGGCTAAGAGGTGGAAACGTCACCTATCAGCAAAATAGCGTTCTGCCGTGGGCTGCCTGAGCAGCTCAGTGCGACAAATGCTAAAAACAAATGAAGGAAGTTTCAGCATTAAGTATTTTATACTTTATGACTAAAAGTCCCCTTTATTTGTTCAATTGGTAAATCCTAGCATTTCACAAACACTAGGATTTACCATCACTTTAATAATATGCTTACATTTTTTTCATATTTTCTCATTATGGCTGCCGGTGGTAAATTGCTTACTTTGGATTTCTGGATATTTCAGAAAAATAAGAAGTCCGTGTCTAATAGTGCTGCTAACAGTCTCTGTCCCAGCAAAAAACAAGTTGAGCACATTGATCATCAGGTTCCTCATGTTGAATTCAGATTCTGGGTTTTGCTTCTCCTGTAAAAGGAAACAAAAGGAACATGAAAATAATTTCTGCTTTTTTTAACCTGAAAGGGCAACATTTTTGACTTATGGGAAATTGACTTCCAATTCAAAACATAGGTTTAAAAAGGGCTTAGTTATATGTATGGCTAAAATATTCAGTCACAAGCACTTTGCATGTCTTGGAATAAAGTCCTTGGCCTCTAGTTATCAAGCCGTCAACCGCAAATACGCTGGAATTCCGCAGCATATTTGTGGCGAGGCTGATTCGCTGTAGTTATCAAGCCCTACAGCTCGGCAAAAGTAGAATCTAGTGACGTAAGCTACGATCCGCTGGACTCAGTCCGACACAGATTGATTCTTACGTCACTCCAGATGTTCCGAACGCAAGTTCGGCACAATCTGACTAATTTTGCTAGTTATCAAAGAACTAGCAGGTACGCGCGGCACTTTTCCGGCCCAGCGTACCTGGTTTTCAATCCGCCACCCTGGAGGCGGCGGATCCCATTGGAATCAATGGGAGTCTGACAGCTGCGAGAGCTCATGTTCGCTGCTGCCCGATATCCCATTGATTTCTATGGGAGATGTCTGCACCTAACACCCTAACATGTACCCCGAGTCTAAACACCCCTAATCTGTCCCCCCTACACCGCCGCCACCTACTTTATACTTATTAACCCCTAAACCGCCGCCTGACACCGTCGCCACCTACATTATACGTATTAACCCCTAAACCGCTGCTCCCGGACCCCGCCGCCACCTACATTATACTTATTAACCCCTAAACCGCCACTCCCGGACTCCGCAACCACCTACATTATACTTATTAACCCCAATCTGCAACCCCCTACACCACCGCCACCTACATTATACTTTTTAACCCCTAATCTGCCGCCCCCTATACCGCCGCCACCTACATAAAGTTATTAACCCCTATCCGGCCCCCCCCTATACCGCCGTCACCTATATTAAATTTATTAACCCCAAACCTAAGTCTAACCCTAACCCTAAATAAATCTAACTAAAAATTACTATTATTAACTAAATTATTCCTATTTAAAACTAAATACTTACCTGTAAAATAAACCCTAAGATAGCTACAATATAATTAATAATTACATTGTAGCTATTTTAGGATTTATTTTTATTTTACAGGCAACTATGTATTTATTTTAACCAGGTACAATAGTTATTAAATAGGTATTAACTATTTAATAACTACCTAGCTAAAATACTTACAAAATTACCTGTAAAATAAATCCTAACCTAAGTTACAATTAAACCTAACACTACACTATCATTAAATTAATTAAATAAATTAACTACAATGACCTAAAATTAAATACAATTAAATAAACTAAACTATAGTACAAAAACAAACAAACACTAAATTACAGAAAATAAAAAAAATTACAATAAGTTTAAACTAATTACACCTAATCTAAGCCCCCTAATAAAATAATAAAGCCCCCAAAATAATAAAATGCCCTACCCTATCCTAAATTACAAAGTAATCAGCTCTTTTACCAGCCCTTAATAGGGCTTTTTGTGGGGCATTGCCCCAAAGTAATCAGCCTTTTTACCTGTAAAAAAAAAATACTCTAAAACCCACCCAAACCCCCCTTAAAAAAACCTAACACTAACCCCCTGAAGATCACCCTACCTTGAGCCATCTTCACCCAGCCGGGCCGAACTCTTCATCAAAGCGGGGCAGAAGAGGTCCTCCATCCGGTAGAAGTCTTCATCCAAGCGGGGTAGAAGAGGTCCTCCATCCGGTAGAAGTCTTCATCCAAGCGGAGTAGAAGAGGTCCTCCATCCGGTAGAAGTCTTCATCCAAGCGGGGTAGAAGAGGTCCTCCATCCGGTAGAAGTCTTCATCCAAGCGACGTCTTCTATCTTCATCCATCCGGAGCGGAGCCATCTTCCATCCAGCTGACGCCATCCTCTTCAACCGACGGACTAACGATGAATGACGGTTCCTTTAAGGGACGTCATCCAAGATGGTGTCCCTCGAATTCTGATTGGCTGATAGGATTAAGGTAGGAAAAATCCGATTGGCTGATTCCTACCTTAATTCTGATTGATGATAGTGTAGTGTTAGGTTTAATTGTAACGTAGGTTAGGATTTATTTTACAGGTAATTTTGTAAGTATTTTAGCTAGGTAGTTATTAAATAGTTAATAACTATTTAATAACTATTGTACCTAGTTAAAATAAATACAAAGTTGCCTGTAAAATAAAAATAAATCCTAAAATAGCTACAATATAACTATTAGTTATATTGTAGCTATCTTAGGGTTTATTTTATAGGTAAGTATTTATTTTTAAATAGAAATAATGTAGTTAATAATAGTAATTTTTAGTTAGACTTATTTAAATAATATTTAAGTTAGGGGGGTGTTAGGGTTAGACTTAGGTTTAGGGGTTAATAAGTTTAATATAGTGGCGGCGGTGTAGGGGGGGGCAGGATAGGGGTTAATAAATGTAATGTAGGTGGCGGGGGGCTCCGGGAGCGGCGGTTTAGGGGTTAAACAATTTATTTAGTTGTGGCGGGGTCCGGGATCCGCAGGATAGGGGTTAATAAATTTATGTAGGTGGCGGCGGTATAGGGGGCAGCAGATTAGGGGTTAATAGGTACAATGTAAGTGGCGGCGGGGTCCGGGAGCGGTGGTTTAGGGGTTAATATATTTATTATAGTTGCGGCGGGGTCCAGGAGCGGCGGTTTAGGGGTTAATATATTTATTATAGTTGCGGCAGGGTCCAGGAGCGGCGGTTTAGGGGTTAATATATTTATTATAGTTGTGGCGGGGTCCGGGAGCAGTGGTTAAGGGGTTAAAAACTTTATTATAGCTGGGGGGGGGGGCCTCCGGGAGCGGCGGTTTAGGGGGTATAACAGTATAGTATAGTGCTTAGTGACAGGGTTATCAATAAAGCTGGGAAAAAGCCGAAGAGCAGCAAGATCAATGACTGATAACACAGTCCACTGTGTACTTGGTGCGCGGCTTTTTGACAGCTTTATTGATAAATTTGGCGAATGTATTCAGGTCCGCGGCAGCGAGGTTAGGCGGGCGTATTGGGGCCGGCGAATGCAGGCAAGTACGGAGCTTAATAACTAGAGGCCCTTGAGTCTATGGACTCCATTACAAGTGATGGTAGATCCTGGAGTTTCAAAAAACGCTAGGATTTACCATCAATAACAATAAATAGGACTTTCAGTCATGACTTTATAAAAAAGTGTGGTAAACTTACCCTTTCTGTGCCATGGCCTCCTCCCTAAACTCAGCGGGACAGCACTCTTTTTTCAATGAGGTGACGTTTCCACCTCAAAACCTATAGCCGTGCTAGTCATATGGCACTGTTCTGTATGCTAGCATGGCTATTAGCTTAGAGGTGGAAATGTCACTAGACTCACCACAGAGTGCTGTGCTGTGCGCGGCCGGAGCCGCTGAGTTTAGCAAGGAGGTCGCAACACATTCTGAAGTAATCGATTCCAGACTAGTCATCAGAAGCCATCCTTAAATATGCCCACAGGCCAAAATATTTAAATCAGATTACTTTAGAGTGATTCACTGGCTGTTCATGCTTGTGAAGTTATCAGTACGGTAAATCTGCTAATCATTTTAAAGTCATGTGCATCAAACACAACATAATTACATTAAGATAAAGAGTTACACTCATATATGCACTATCTGATAAGAAATATTAATGTAAATATTAATTCAAAAAAATATTATAAGGGTTAAAAGGCATATAGATATATGACAAGGTATTATACAATATACGATAAGTGTGAAACTCTGAGCAGCACATCCTCACAACATAATCTATTCCAATTACAAATTTCAAACAAATACATGCAGGTAATTCCTAGATACACTTTTCCAATTCTCCAATGTTAAGTCTATTGGGCATATTTATCAAGCTTCGTATATCGCCGTAAAGAGAAGTTATGAAGCAGTGGTCCTGCTCTGAGGCCGCGGACAGAAATCAACCCGATAGAATAAGATCGGTTTGATTAACACCCCCTGCTAGCGGCCGATTGGCCGCGAATCTGCAGGGGCGGTTTTGCACCAGCAGTTCACAAGAACTGCTTGTGCAATGATAAATGCTGACAGCATATGCTGTCGGCATTTATCGATGTGCAGCGGACATGATTCGCTATATCAGATCATGTCCACTCGCGCCATAGTAAATAGGCCCCTATGGCATTTTCAACTCATACCTCTGTTTTTTCAAACTCAAATATCTCCAAAACTACTAAACCTAATCACTTCAAATTTCCAGTTTTTAAGTAATTTCAGCAAAATATGTTATTCCACTCCAAAGATATGAGCATTTGAATTTTCTTCATTCTCTTACTATCTTTATTTAAAAAGCAGGAATATGATGCATAGGAGCCGGCCCATTTTTGGGTGAGAACCTGGGTTATGCTTGCTTATTGGTGGCTAAATGCAAGCGACCAATGTCACTAATAAGCAAGCGCTATCCATGGTGCTGACCCTAAAATGGGCTGGCAGTTAAGATTTACATTCCTGTTTTTTAAATAAAGATAGCATGAGAAAGAAGAAAAATTGATAATAGTAGTAAATTAGAAAGTTGCTTAAAATGTCATGCTCTATCTGAATCATGAAAGAAAAAAAAAATGTGGGTTGAGTATCCTTTTAAAGGGAATACTAATCCCAATTTTTCTCTTATGATTTGGGTTTAGTGTCCCTTTAAACTATGGTTCCCATAATACATATTTATAAAAATAAATCACACTAGCTTATTCTACAGCACTGCTGCATTTCTACCAACCTTTAAATATTCTGAAATAATAATTCAAGTACTGTTTGTATTTTGTTAATGTTAGTAAAGTGCTGTTGAGTCTATAATTAACACTTGAGGGTTTTGCATTCAAAAGTAGCAATTCTGTGGACAGTCAACACAGTAGATTTGCATAATCAACAAACGCAAGATAACAAGACAATGCAACAGCCATCAGCCAATCACAAATGCATACACGTACCATGTGACAGCCATCAGCCATTTACAAATGCATACACACTAATTCTTGCACATGCTCAGTAGGAACTGGTGACTCAAAAAGTTTAAATATAAAAAGATGGTGCACATTTAGCTAATCGAAGTAAATTGGAAAGTTGTTTAAAATGGCATGCCCTATCTGAATAATGAAAGTATAATTTTGATTGAGTGTCCCTTTAAATTGTAGATTCTACTTAACCAACCCTTTTTCCAGATATTTTTGTTTTATAATATACTATCCCAATAGTCAGAGTCCAAGATCAACATCCAAAATGGCCTTAAAAATAAATATGGCAGCAGTCAATGGAGAGGGCGCCATTATGAGTTTTGTGGAAGCAGGACACTTTTCCCTCTTCATCCCTTTTCTTCACACAAAAAAGAAAGTAAATGAAAAATTATATTTTACTGCTGTGTTGGTAAAACCACAGTTTTGTACCAGCACAGTCAAGTCAAAGTATGTATCTTGCTTATTGCAAGAAGTAAACTGCACTGAGACTACACATGCCTCCTGTCATCATTCAGTTGGTGACTATGGCTGAGCACTGGGGTCACAGAAGGGGGGCTTGGGCAACCACCCCATTAGCATAATGGCTAAGCCTGTGGGGCTGTACATGTTGACACTGCCATCATAAAATAATAGGCAGTGTCACTGACAAGTGCATGCAAGGGGACCCGAATTATCAAGCTCCGCATGGAGCTTGATTCCCCTGTTTCCGCGCGAGCCTTTAGGTTTGCCGGAAACAGAAGATATGAAGCAGCTGTCTAAAGACTACTGCTCCATAACTTGTCCGCCTGCTCCAAGGCTGCGGACTATGCTGTCGGCATTTATTGATGTGTGGCGGACATGATACGCTACATCGTATCATGTCCGCTCGCACTTTTATAAATTGGCCCCAAAGAGCAAGGCTAAGACAGACTCACCTTGCCCAAGAACTTCAGGACTTCAGGAGGAATATTATAAGTATTTTGCCCAGTAAACTAGTTTGATTTTAAGAAAGTAGGGGGGGGGGGGAATGACCCCAAATACTTTTTTTCTTCAAATTTGTAAAGAAATGAAAACATTTTCATGAGACACTAAAAGTATCATGGGTCTTAAGCACTGTACTGTGCCCAATGCATCATCCC
>NC_069505.1:500117690-500122690 GCF_027579735.1 Bombina bombina
AAGAACGCCAAGAGTACAAAGCAAATTTGATAAATAAAAGTAAATCAGGAAGTTGTTTAAAATTACATTCTCTATCTGAATCATGAAAGTTTATTTTTGACTTACTGTCGCTTTAATGATGCACACTTTCTTTACCAGGTACAAACATTTTGAAATTAACAAACAAGACAACACTTTTTTTTATTTTAGGGAAGTAACAATTTTAACCCTTTGAGTGCTAAGCACTTTCCCACCTGGGTGCTAAGAACATTTGAGGGTTTTTTAATTTTTAATTTTTTAAAATATTTTTTTTTTTTAACTTTTTTTTTCTTTATGTTAAGATCCCCAAGACTTATACCGTTTTTTTTCTTCAATTTACTTCTATTATCAAATTTGCTTCCATCAAATTTGCTTCATTCCGATGTTATTCTTTGTTGAAGCGATATCTAGGTAGGTAGTGGGCACATGCCTGAAACACTGCATGACAGGAAATAGTGCTACCATCTAGTGCTCTTGCTAATGGTCATATAGTACTGCAGTCACATGCACACTCCTGAGCATACCTTCCTAATTTTCAACATAGGATAACAAGAAAACAAAGAAAATTTGATAAAAGAAATAAATTGGAAAGTTGTTTAAAATTGTATGTTAGATCTGAATCGTGAAAGAAAAATGTGGGGGTTTGTGTCCCCTTAATGCTAAAGATTACCTTTATAGGATCGCAGTTCCTTCATCAGGTAACACATTTCCTCCTGGATCTTTTCTTCAATTCCCTTGTTGCCAAATCCAAATTTCTTCAGAGTGGACAAACCAAATCGACGTAAAATTTTCCAGCGTTCGCCATTGCTGAAAATGATCCCTAAAAAAAGATGTTTTAGTACTAATTAAAAAACAGTAGATACACAAGCTATAGCTTCTAATAAATCTGTGGCCCTCTTCTGCATTGGACAGCGATGGTGCTGATCGTTGGTGGGTGGGAGCATGAGGAAGGTAGGGCGGGGCGCTTCACTGGAGGAGGTGGGAGGAGGGCAGGAGTGGGTGGGACTGCTTATGCCATGCTACAGGGTATAGAATAAAACAAAAAACTGCATCATTGTGGGGGAAGGAGGGAGGAGGGAATAGGGCAAAGAGAGGGATCCCATGTGGGATCCGTTAACAGAAAGGGATATGGGAGGGGGGTAGTTTATTGAGGGGGGGGCAACTAAACTAAAGAAATCGAGCCTGTTTAAGAGGGGTCAGGGAGGGATCAGGGGGTGGGATGTGTCAGGTGGGAGGCTGATCTCTACACTAAAGCTAAAATTAACCCTACAAGCTACCTAATTAATCCCCTTCACTGCTGGGCATAATACAAGTTGTGGTGCACAGTGGCATTCAGCGGCCTTCTATTTACCAAAAAGCAACGCCGAAGGCCATATATGCCTGCTATTTTCCCGAACAAAGGGGATCCCAGAGAAGCAATTACAACCATTTGTGCCATAATTGCACAAGCTGTTTGTAAATAATTTCAGTTAGAAACTAGATATGTGCAATTTTTTTCGGATCGATTCGGAAGATTCAGAAAATTCGGCAAATTCGAGATTCGGATCGAACCGAATTTCCGAATTAAAATACTGCTGAATTTTACCGAATAAATCCGAATTAGTTCGGATTTATTCGGTAAATTCGGATGGCCATGGATTACACTAGTATTGTATAGTATATTAGGTTATATCACTCTGCTATGGGGTTACACCCAATATACAGTACATAATACTAGTCTAATACACAGCACACATACCAAAATTCCGAATTTCCAAACCGAACCGAACCGAACCGAATTGAACAGAATCCAGGCCGAATTTTTTCGAATCCGAATGAATCCGAAACGAATCCATTAAAGTTTTCCAATTCGAATCGATCCGAAACTAAATTCGAAAAAACTCTGATCGATCCAAACCGAACAAAACGAATCATGCACATATCTATTAGAAACCAAAAATTGTGAAAAAGTTAAGTTTTTTTTAATTTGATCGCATTTGGCGGTGAAATGGTGGCATGAAATATACCATAATGGGCCTAGATCAATACTTTGGGTTGTCTACTAAAATAAATAATAGTAGATTTTGATAGGTAAATCTAAAGAAAGGCTCTATTTCTGTTAAAATGTAGTGGTGGCAAAATGCTAAAAATGCTCTGGTCTTTTGGGGAAAGTTTTTGTCTGAAATGCCCGGTCCTTAAAGGGGTTAAAGAGGTTTACAAGGGAAATGATGCAGGGACTATTCCTAAAATCAGCTATCAAGTAAAAAACATCTGTAGTATGTTTATGAGGGGAGTTATAGTGAGGTGAGGTGGGTATATCCTGGTGTCAGGGACAGTAAAGCCATATTTAGACATTCATGATTTAGACAGAGCATACAATTTTAAACAGCTTTCCAATTTACTTCTATTATTTAATTTCCTTTATTGTACTGTTATCCTTTGCAGAAAGGTGTATCTAGATAAAGCTCAAGAGCAGCAAGAACCTGGGTTATAGCTGCTGATTGGTGGCTGCATAATATACTGATTGTCATTGGCTCACCCATGTGCTCAGTTAGAAACCAGTAGTGCATTGCTGCTCATTCAACAATGATACCAAGAGAATGAAGGAAATTAGATATAGAAGTTAACTGTAAAGTTGTTTAAAATTGTATGTTCTATCTAACTCATGAAAGAAAAATGTGGGGTTTCATTGTCCCTTGTATCATACCCTAAATGCTAGGTCACACCAATGAATTATCCAGACATTGCACTACACAGTTCCAGCTCTACCAATGAACAGCCTAGTCGATGCACACTGGAATAACCAATGGGAGGTATGAAGTGAAGGCTCCTCCATAGGGGCAGCAAGGGCAGTGCCCCATAAGATTTGGGCTAATAAATAAGTAGTAATTAAATAAATGCAAATGTGAAGTGGTATAGTAAGGATACTGTTTTTTTTCAGGAGGGTGGGGCAGGGGGTTAGTTTAAAGGGACACTAAACCCAGTTTTTTTCTTTCATGATTCAGATAGAGCATACAAATTTTAAGCAACTTTCTAATTTACATCCTATTATCAATTTTTCTCCATTCTCTTGGTATCTTTATTTGAAAAGCAGACATGAAAGCTGGACCATTTTTGGTTCAGCACCTGGGTTGTGCTTGCTGATTGGTGCTAAATGTACCCACCAATCAGCAAGTGCTATTTAGTGTACTGAGCCAAACATGTGACTGCTGTTAAGCTTATTTTCACTGCTTTTCAAATAAAGATACCAAGAGAATGAAGAAAAATTGATAATAAGAGTAAATTATAAAGCTGCTTAAATTTGCATGCTCTATCTGAATCATGAAGAAAAAATTTGGGGTTAGGTGTCCCTTTAATAACAATAATAAAATAAAAAAAACTTTACACAGTCTGCTCCTGTAAGAGATTTCTAACTTCTCTATTCTCCATAAGGGACCCTTAAGAGCTCCTACATTCCCATTGGCTAAGAGCAAATTACTCTAGCTCTGAATCCTACCCTGCCAGGGCACTATAATGTATCTTATATTAAGTACTGGGCATACCATATCCATTGAAGACTTTGTCTAATAATGGCATATTTCCTCTGGCACCAAATTCCTCAGCATTGTAAATTAGAGCTTCTTGCACAGCCTGATAGGCCACAAATGATATCGCTGGTCGGAAGCCAAATAGAGTGTATATACTGAGCCATACTGACTGCTTAGCTGGAGAAGAGACAGATGCTATCAAAAATCCTTCAGATTATAGAAGGCTCAATAAAAATACAGAATGGATACATACAGCAGTGACCATCTCCATCTATATATATATATCTATCTATTTGTATTTCCATCTCAACATCTATCTATCTATCTATCTATCTATCATCTATCTATCTCAACATATACTGTATCTATCAATCTACCTATGTATTTATCTATCTATCTCCACATCTATCTATTTATCTATCTATCATCTATCTATCTAAACATCTATCTATCTATCTATCTATCTATTATTATTATTATTATTATGATCATTATTTATAAAGCACCAGCAGATTTCGCAGCGCTATACAAAGAATAAAAACATTACAGGGATGCATTAAATACACAAACAAGTACAGTAGGAGTAAATAACAGTTGTAGGGTGCAATAATTTAGTTATACAAAAGGAGAGGAATGCCCTGGTGGCCTTGAGCACAATCAGTAGTAGTTCACTTTAATACAAAGTGCCTACAGGTTAGAGAGGCTCTCAAGCTTACAATCTAAATGAGAGGGGATTGACACAGAAGGTGAGGGGAGAAAGGAAATATGTCTGATATAAGGCAGAGTGAACTGAGAGTGAGTGATGACATGGGGGGTGGTGGTGACTGAGCAATTGAGGTTTGGAAAAGTGTAAAAGAATGTGGTAAAATGTCAGTACAAAGGCTGTGAGGTCTATTTCAACATTCATCCATCTATCTATCTATCTATCTATCTATCTATCTATCTATATCAACATTATCTATCTCAACATCTATCTTTCATCTATGTATCTATTTTTTTCATATCTATCTATCTATCAAAATCAACATCTTTCTATTTCAAACATCTATTTTTCATCTATTTTTCATCTATCTACCTATCTATTTAATTATTTATCTATTACCTCTCTATCTATCTATCTATCTATCTATCTATCTATCTATCTATCTCTCGATCTATCTATCTAACCTATCTATATAGCTCAACATCAGTCTATCTCAGCATCCATCTATCTATCTATCTATCTATCTATTTATCTATCTATCAATATCAACATCTATCTATCTCAAAATCTATCTTTCATATATCTATCTATGGTATCATCTATCTCAACATCTATCTCAACCATATATCTGTCTATCTCAACATCTATCTAGTCTATATATCTATCTCAACATCAATCTATCTCAACATCTATCTATCTATCTATCTATCTATCTCAACATATATCTATCTACCTATCTATTTATTTATCTACCTATCATCTATCTATCTAAT